>NW_027478172.1:2100000-2325631 GCF_051020975.1 Osmia lignaria lignaria
TCGCTTCGTTTCCGAGATATATGCAGATTTATCTCAAGGGAAGGGGCCTGACGGACATATTTCGAGATATTTCTTCTTCTTGTTGTTCTTCTTCTGCACAGCTAAGCTGGAAGTGGCATTTGCAGCTCGCAATAGTGCAGAGTTATCTCAAAGAAAGGGGCCACGGTGTTTCTGTATCTCTATTATGTTGGTGCGGCTTCGGAACTTTTAAATATCTTGCTTTATCTCGAGAACTACGCATCTGATCAAAAAATATCATAGAACATAAGAAGTAGGAAACTTAATTCTCTACAAAAAAGGTCTCTTAACATTTTGCCATAGCTCGCTTGGTTTCCGAGATATTTGCAGATTTATCTCGAGGGAAGGGGCCTGACGGACATATTTCGAGATATTTCTTCTTCTTGTTGTTCTTCTTCTGCACAACTAAGCTGGAAGTGGCATTTGCGGCTCGCACTACTGCAGAGTTATCTCGAAGAAAGGGGCCACGGTGTTTCTGTATCACTATTATGTTGGTGCGGCTTCGGAACTTTTAAATATCTTGATACATCTCGAGAACTACGCATCTGATCAAAAAATATCATAGAACATAAAAAGTAGGAAACTGAATTCTCTACAAAAAAGGTCTCTTAACATTTTGCCATAGCTCGCTTCCTTTCCGAGATATTTGCAGATTTATCTCGAGGGAAGGGGCCTGACGGACATATTTCGAGATATTTCTTCTTCTTGTTGTTCTTCTTCTGCACAGCTAAGCTGGACGTGGCATTTGCGGCTCGCACTAGTGCAGAGTTATCTCGAAGAAAGGGGCCACGGTGTTTCTGTATCTCTATTATGTTGGTGCGGCTTCGGAACTTTTAAATATCTTGATATATCTCGAGAACTACGCATCTGAACAAAAAATATCATAGAACATAAAAAGTAGGAAACTTAATTCACTACAAAAAAGGTCTGTTAACATTTTGCCATAGCTCGCTTCGTTTCCGAGATATTTGCAGATATATCTCGAGGGAAGGGGCCTGACGGACATATTTCGAGATATTTCTTCTTCTTGTTGTCCTTCTTCTGCACAGCTAAGCTGGAAGCGGCATTTGCGGCTCGCACTAGTGCAGAGTTATCTCGAAGAAAGGGGCCACGGTGTGTCTGTATCTCTATTATGTTGGTGCGGCTTCGGAACTTTTAAATATCTTGATATATCTCGAGAACTACGCATCTGATCAAATAATATCATACAACATAAAAAGTAGGAAACTTAATTCTCTACAAATAAGGTCTCTTAACATTTTGCCATAGCTCGCTTCGTTTCCGAGATATTTGCAGATTTATCTCATGGGAAGGGGCCTGAGGGACATATTTCGAGATATTTCTTCTTCTTGTTGTTCTTCTTCTGCACAGCTAAGCTGGACGTGGCATTTACCGCTCGCAATAGTGCAGAGTTATCTCAAAGAAAGGGCCCACGGTGTTTCTGTATCTCTCTTATGTTGGTGCGGCTTCGGAACTTTTAAATATCTTGATATATCTCGAGAACTACGCATCTGATCAAAAAATATCATAGAACATAAAAAGTAGGAAACTTAATTCTCCACAAAAAAGGTCTCTTAACATTTTGCCATAGCTCGCTTCGTTTCCGAGATATTTGCAGATTTATCTCAAGGGAAGGGGCCTGACGGACATATTTGGAGATATTTCTTCTTCTTGTTGTTCTTCTTCTACACAGCTAAACTGGAAGTGGCATTTCCAGCTCGCAATAGCGCAGAGTTATCTCAAAGAAAGGGGCCACGGTGTTTCTGTATCTCTATTATGTTGGTGCGGCTTCGGAACTTTTAAATATCTTGATACATCTCGAGAACTACGCATCTGATCAAAAAATATCATAGAACATAAAAAGTAGGAAACTGAATTCTCTACAAAAAAGGTCTCTTAACATTTTGCCATAGCTCGCTTCGTTTCCGAGATATTTGCAGATTTATCTCGAGGGAAAGGGCCTGACGGACATATTTCGAGATATTTCTTCTTCTTGTTGTTCTTCTTCTGCACAGCTAAGCTGGAAGTGGCATTTGCGGCTCGCACTAGTGCCGAGTTATCTCGAAGAAAGGGGCCACGGTGTTTCTGTATCTCTATTATGTTGGTGCGGCTTCGGAACTTTTAAATATCTTGATATATCTCGAGAACTACGCATCTGAACAAAAAATATCATAGAACATAAAAAGTAGGAAACTTAATTCACTACGAAAAAGGTCTGTTAACATTTTGCCATAGCTCGCTTCGTTTCCGAGATATTTGCAGATTTATCTCAAGGGAAGGGGCCTGACGGACATATTTCGAGATATTTCTTCTTCATGTTGTTCTTCTTCTGCACAGCTAAACTGGAAGTGGCATTTCCAGCTCGCAATAGCGCAGATTTATCTCAAAGAAAGGGGCCACGGTGTTTCTGTATCTCTATTATGTTGGTGCGGCTTCGGAACTTTTAAATATCTTGAGACATCTCGAGAACTACGCATCTGATCAAAAAATATCATAGAACATAAAAAGTAGGAAACTTAATTCTCTACAAAAAAGGTCTCTTAACATTTTGCCATAGCTCGCTTCGTTTCCGAGATATTTGCAGATTTATCTCAAGGGAAGGGGCCTGACGGACATATTTCGAGATATTTCTTCTTCTTGTTGTTCTTCTTCTGCACAGCTAAGCTGGACGTGGCATTTACAGCTCGCAATAGTGCAGCGTTATCTCAAAGAAAGGGGCCACGGTGTTTCTGTATCTCTGTTATGTTGGTGCGGCTTCGGAACTTTTAAATATCTTGATATATCTCGAGAACTACGCATCTGATCAAAAAATATCATAGAACATAAAAAGTAGGAAACTTAATTCTCTACAAAAAAGTTCTCTTAACATTTTGCCATAGCTCGCTTCGTTTCCGAGATATTTGCAGATTTATCTCGAGGGAAGGGGCCTGACGGACATATTTCGAGATATTTCTTCTTCTTGTTGTTCTTCTTCTGCACAGCTAAGCTGGAAGCGGCATTTGCGGCTCGCACTAGTGCAGAGTTATCTCGAAGAAAGGGGCCACGGTGTTTCTGTATCTCTATTATGTTGGTGCGGCTTGGGAACTTTTAAATATCTCGATATATCTCGAAAACTACGCTTCTGATCAAAAAATATCATAGAACATAAAAAGTAGAAAACTTAATTCTCTACAAAGAAGGTCTCTTAACATTTTGCCATAGCTCGCTTCGTTTCCGTGATATATGCAGATTTATCTCAAGGGAAGGGGCCTGACGGACATATTTCGAGATATTTCTTCTTCTTGTTGTTCTTCTTCTGCACAGCTAAGCTGGAAGTGGCATATGCAGCTCGCAATAGTGCAGAGTTATCTCAAAGAAATGGGCCACGGTGTTTCTGTATCTCTATTATGTTGGTGCGGCTTCGGAACTTTTAAATATCTTGATATATCTCGAGAACTACGCATCTGATCAAATAATATCATACAACATAAAAAGTAGGAAACTTAATTCTCTACAAATAAGGTCTCTTAACATTTTGCCATAGCTCGCTTCATTTCCGAGATATTTGCAGATTTATCTCAAGGGAAGGGGCCTGACGGACATATTTCGAGATATTTCTTCTTCTTGTTGTTCTTCTTCTGCACAGCTAAGCTGGACGTGGCATTTACGGCTCGCAATAGTGCAGAGTTATCTCAAAGAAAGGGGCCACGGTGTTTCTGTATCTCTATTATGTTGGTGCGGCTTCGGAACTTTTAAATATCTTGATATATCTCGAGAACTACGCATCTGATCAAAAAATATCATAGAACATAAAAAGTAGGAAACTTAATTCTCTACAAATAAAGTCTCTTAACATTTTGCCATAGCTCGCTTCGTTTCCGAGATATTTGCAGATTTATCTCAATGGAAGGGGCCTGACGGACTTATTTCGAGATATTTCTTCTTCTTGTTGTTCTTCTTCTGCACAGCTAAGCTGGAAGCGGCATTTGCGGCTCGCACTGGTGCAGAGTTATCTCGAAGAAAGGGGCCACGGTGTTTCTGTATCTCTATTATGTTGGTGCGGCTTCGGAACTTTTAAATATCTCGATATATCTCGAAAACTACGCTTCTGATCAAAAAATATCATAGCACATAAATTGTAGGAAACATAATTCTCTACAAAAAAGGTCTCTTAACATTTTGCCATAGCTCGTTTCGTTTCCGAGATATTTGCAGATATATCTCAAGGGAAGGGGCCTGACGGACATATTTCGAGATATTTCTTCTTCTTGTTGTTCTTCTTCTGCACACCTAAACTGGAAGTGGCATTTCCAGCTCGCAATAGCGCAGATTTATCTCAAAGAAAGGGGCCACGGTGTTTCTGTATCTCTATTATGTTGGTGCGGCTTCGGAACTTTTAAATATCTTGAGACATCTCGAGAACTACGCATCTGATCAAAAAATATCATAGAACATAAAAAGTAGGAAACTTAATTCTCTACAAAAAAGGTCTCTTAACATTTTGCCATAGCTCGCTTCGTTTCCGAGATATTTGCAGATTTATCTCAAGGGAAGGGGCCTGACGGACATATTTCGAGATATTTCTTCTTCTTGTTGTTCTTCTTCTGCACAGCTAAGCTGGACGTGGCATTTACAGCTCGCAATAGTGCAGCGTTATCTCAAAGAAAGGGGCCACGGTGTTTCTGTATCTCTGTTATGTTGGTGCGGCTTCGGAACTTTTAAATATCTTGGTATATCTCGAGAACTACGCATCTGATCAAAAAATATCATAGAACATAAAAAGTAGGAAACTTAATTCTCCACAGAAAAGGTCTCTTAACATTTTGCCATAGCTCGCTTCGTTTCCGAGATATTTGCAGATTTATCTCAAGGGAAGGGGCCTGACGGACATATTTCGAGATATTTCTTCTTCTTGTTGTTCTTCTTCTGCACAGCTAAGCTGGAAGCGGCATTTGCGGCTCGCACTGGTGCAGAGTTATCTCGAAGAAAGGGGCCACGGTGTTTCTGTATCTCTATTATGTTGGTGCGGCTTCGGAACTTTTAAATATCTCGATATATCTCGAAAACTACGCTTCTGATCAAAAAATATCATAGCACATAAATTGTAGGAAACATAATTCTCTACAAAAAAGGTCTCTTAACATTTTGCCATAGCTCGTTTCGTTTCCGAGATATTTGCAGACATATCTCAAGGGAAGGGGCCTGACGGACATATTTCGAGATATTTCTTCTTCTTGTTGTTCCTCTTCTGCACAGCTAAACTGGAAGTGGCATTTCCAGCTCGCAATAGCGCAGATTTATCTCAAAGAAAGGGGCCACGGTGTTTCTGTATCTCTATTATGTTGGTGCGGCTTCGGAACTTTTAAATATCTTGAGACATCTCGAGAACTACGCATCTGATCAAAAAATATCATAGAACATAAAAAGTAGGAAACTTAATTCTCTACAAAAAAGGTCTCTTAACATTTTGCCATAGCTCGCTTCGTTTCCGAGATATTTGCAGATTTATCTCAAGGGAAGGGGCCTGACGGACATATTTCGAGATATTTCTTCTTCTTGTTGTTCTTCTTCTGCACAGCTAAGCTGGACGTGGCATTTACAGCTCGCAATAGTGCAGCGTTATCTCAAAGAAAGGGGCCACGGTGTTTCTGTATCTCTGTTATGTTGGTGCGGCTTCGGAACTTTTAAATATCTTGATATATCTCGAGAACTACGCATCTGATGAAAAAATATCATAGAACATAAAAAGTAGGAAACTTAATTCTCCACAAAAAAGGTCTCTTAACATTTTGCCATAGCTCGCTTCGTTTCCGAGATATTTGCAGATTTATCTCAAGGGAAGGGGCCTGACGGACATATTTCGAGATATTTCTTCTTCTTGTTGTTCCTCTTCTGCACAGCTAAACTGGAAGTGGCATTTCCAGCTCGCAATAGTGCAGAGTTATCTCAAAGAAAGGGGCCACGGTGTTTCTGTATCTCTATTATGTTGGTGCGGCTTCGGAACTTTAAAATATCTTGATATATCTCGAGAGCTACGCAGCTGATCAAAAAATATCATGGAACATAAAAAGTAGGAAACTTAATTCTCTACAAATAAAGTCTCTTAACATTTTGCCATAGCTCGCTTCGTTTCCGAGATATTTGCAGATTTATCTCAAGGGAAGGGGGCTGACGGACATATTTCGAGATATTTCTTCTTCTTGTTGTTCTTCTTCTGCACAGCTAAGCTGGAAGTGGCATTTGCAGCTCGCAATAGTGCAGAGTTATCTCAAAGAAAGGGGCCACGGTGTTTCTGTATCACTATTATGTTGGTGCAGCTTCGGAACTTTTAAATATCTTGATATATCTCGAGAACTACGCATCTGATCAAATAATATCATAGAACATGAAAAGTAGGAAACTTAATTCTCTACAAATAAGGTCTCTTAACATTTTGCCATAGCTCGCTTCGTTTCCGAGATATTTGCAGATTTATCTCAAGGGAAGGGGCCTGACGGACATATTTCGAGATATTTCTTCTTCTTGTTGTTCTTCTTCTGCACAGCTAAGCTGGAAGCGGCATTTGCGGCTCGCACTAGTGCAGAGTTATCTCGAAGAAAGGGGCCACGGTGTTTCTGTATCTCTATTATGTTGGTGCGGCTTCGGAACTTTTAAATATCTTGAGACATCTCGAGAACTACGCATCTGATCAAAAAATATCATAGAACATAAAAAGTAGGAAACTTAATTCTCTACAAAAAAGGTCTCTTAACATTTTGCCATAGCTCGCTTCGTTTCCGAGATATTTGCAGATTTATCTCAAGGGAAGGGGCCTGACGGACATATTTCGAGATATTTCTTCTTCTTGTTGTTCTTCTTCTGCACAGCTAAGCTGGACGTGGCATTTACAGCTCGCAATAGTGCAGCGTTATCTCAAAGAAAGGGGCCACGGTGTTTCTGTATCTCTGTTATGTTGGTGCGGCTTCGGAACTTTTAAATATCTTGATATATCTCGAGAACTACGCATCTGATGAAAAAATATCATAGAACATAAAAAGTAGGAAACTTAATTCTCCACAAAAAAGGTCTCTTAACATTTTGCCATAGCTCGCTTCGTTTCCGAGATATTTGCAGATTTATCTCAAGGGAAGGGGCCTGACGGACATATTTCGAGATATTTCTTCTTCTTGTTGTTCCTCTTCTGCACAGCTAAACTGGAAGTGGCATTTCCAGCTCGCAATAGTGCAGAGTTATCTCAAAGAAAGGGGCCACGGTGTTTCTGTATCTCTATTATGTTGGTGCGGCTTCGGAACTTTAAAATATCTTGATATATCTCGAGAGCTACGCAGCTGATCAAAAAATATCATGGAACATAAAAAGTAGGAAACTTAATTCTCTACAAATAAAGTCTCTTAACATTTTGCCATAGCTCGCTTCGTTTCCGAGATATTTGCAGATTTATCTCAAGGGAAGGGGGCTGACGGACATATTTCGAGATATTTCTTCTTCTTGTTGTTCTTCTTCTGCACAGCTAAGCTGGAAGTGGCATTTGCAGCTCGCAATAGTGCAGAGTTATCTCAAAGAAAGGGGCCACGGTGTTTCTGTATCTCTATTATGTTGGTGCAGCTTCGGAACTTTTAAATATCTTGATATATCTCGAGAACTACGCATCTGATCAAATAATGTGATAGAACATGGAAAGTAGGAAACTTAATTCTCTACAAATAAGGTCTCTTAACATTTTGCCATAGCTTGCTTCGTTTCCGAGATATTTGCAGATTTATCTCAAGGGAAGGGGCCTGACGGACATATTTCGAGATATTTCTTCTTCTTGTTGTTCTTCTTCTGCACAGCTAAGCTGGACGTGGCATTTACAGCTCGCAATAGTGCAGCGTTATCTCAAAGAAAGGGGCCACGGTGTTTCTGTATCTCTGTTATGTTGGTGCGGCTTCGGAACTTTTAAATATCTTGATATATCTCGAGAACTACGCATCTGATGAAAAAATATCATAGAACATAAAAAGTAGGAAACTTAATTCTCCACAAAAAAGGTCTCTTAACATTTTGCCATAGCTCGCTTCGTTTCCGAGATATTTGCAGATTTATCTCAAGGGAAGGGGCCTGACGGACATATTTCGAGATATTTCTTCTTCTTGTTGTTCCTCTTCTGCACAGCTAAACTGGAAGTGGCATTTCCAGCTCGCAATAGTGCAGAGTTATCTCAAAGAAAGGGGCCACGGTGTTTCTGTATCTCTATTATGTTGGTGCGGCTTCGGAACTTTAAAATATCTTGATATATCTCGAGAGCTACGCAGCTGATCAAAAAATATCATGGAACATAAAAAGTAGGAAACTTAATTCTCTACAAATAAAGTCTCTTAACATTTTGCCATAGCTCGCTTCGTTTCCGAGATATTTGCAGATTTATCTCAAGGGAAGGGGGCTGACGGACATATTTCGAGATATTTCTTCTTCTTGTTGTTCTTCTTCTGCACAGCTAAGCTGGAAGTGGCATTTGCAGCTCGCAATAGTGCAGAGTTATCTCAAAGAAAGGGGCCACGGTGTTTCTGTATCACTATTATGTTGGTGCAGCTTCGGAACTTTTAAATATCTTGATATATCTCGAGAACTACGCATCTGATCAAATAATATCATAGAACATGAAAAGTAGGAAACTTAATTCTCTACAAATAAGGTCTCTTAACATTTTGCCATAGCTCGCTTCGTTTCCGAGATATTTGCAGATTTATCTCAAGGGAAGGGGCCTGACGGACATATTTCGAGATATTTCTTCTTCTTGTTGTTCTTCTTCTGCACAGCTAAGCTGGAAGCGGCATTTGCGGCTCGCACTAGTGCAGAGTTATCTCGAAGAAAGGGGCCACGGTGTTTCTGTATCTCTATTATGTTGGTGCGGCTTCGGAACTTTTAAATATCTCGATATATCTCGAAAACTACGCTTCTGATCAAAAAATATCATAGCACGTAAATTGTAGGAAACATAATTCTCTACAAAAAAGGTCTCTTAACATTTTGCCATAGCTCGTTTCGTTTCCGAGATATTTGCAGATATATCTCAAGGGAAGGGGCCTGACGGACATATTTCGAGATATTTCTTCTTCTTGTTGTTCTTCTTCTGCACAGCTAAACTGGAAGTGGCATTTCCAGCTCGCAATAGCGCAGAGTTATCTCAAAGAAAGGGGCCACGGTGTTTCTGTATCTCTATTATGTTGGTGCGGCTTCGGAACTTTTAAATATCTTGATATATCTCGAGAACTACGCATCTGATCAAAAGATATCATAGAACATAACTTGTAGGAAACATAATTCTCTACAAAAAAGGTCTCTTAACAATTTGCCATAGCTCGCTTCGTTTCCGAGATATTTGCAGATATATCTCAAGGGAAGGGGCCTGACGGACATATTTCGAGATATTTCTTCTTCTTGTTGTTCTTCTTCTGCACAGCTAAACTGGAAGTGGCATTTCCAGCTCGCAATAGTGCAGAGTTATCTCAAAGAAAGGGGCCACGGTGTTTCTGTATCTCTATTATGTTGGTGCAGCTTCGGAACTTTTAAATATCTTGATATATCTCGAGAACTACGCATCTGATCAAATAATGTCATAGAACATGGAAAGTAGGAAACTTAATTCTCTACAAATAAGGTCTCTTAACATTTTGCCATAGCTTGCTTCGTTTCCGAGATATTTGCAGATTTATCTCAAGGGAAGGGGCCTGACGGACATATTTCGAGATATTTCTTCTTCTTGTTGTTCTTCTTCTGCACAGCTAAGCTGGAAGCGGCATTTGCGGCTCGCACTAGTGCAGAGTTATCTCGAAGAAAGGGGCCACGGTGTTTCTGTATCTCTATTATGTTGGTGCGGCTTCGGAACTTTTAAATATCTCGATATATCTCGAAAACTACGCTTCTGATCAAAAAATATCATAGCACATAAATTGTAGGAAACATAATTCTCTACAGAAAAGGTCTCTTAACATTTTGCCATAGCTCGTTTCGTTTCCGAGATATTTGCAGATATATCTCAAGGGGAGGGGCCTGACGGACATATTTCGAGATATTTCTTCTTCTTGTTGTTCTTCTTCTGCACAGCTAAACTGGAAGTGGCATTTGCAGCTCGCAATAGCGCAGATTTATCTCAAAGAAAGGGGCCACGGTGTTTCTGTATCTCTATTATGTTGGTGCGGCTTCGGAACTTTTAAATATCTTGAGACATCTCGAGAACTACGCACCTGATCAAAAAATATCATAGAACATAAAAAGTAGGAAACTTAATTCTCTACAAAAAAGGTCTCTTAACATTTTGCCATAGCTCGCTTCGTTTCCGAGATATTTGCAGATTTATCTCAAGGGAAGGGGCCTGACGGACATATTTCGAGATATTTCTTCTTCTTGTTGTTCTTCTTCTGCACAGCTAAGCTGGACGTGGCATTTACAGCTCGCAATAGTGCAGAGTTATCTCAAAGAAAGGGGCCACGGTGTTTCTGTATCACTATTATGTTGGTGCAGCTTCGGAACTTTTAAATATCTTGATATATCTCGAGAACTACGCATCTGATCAAATAATGTCATAGAACATGAAAAGTAGGAAACTTAATTCTCTACAAATAAGGTCTCTAAACATTTTGCCATAGCTTGCTTCGTTTCCGAGATATTTGCAGATTTATCTCAAGGGAAGGGGCCTGACGGACATATTTCGAGATATTTCTTCTTCTTGTTGTTCTTCTTCTGCACAGCTAAGCTGGAAGCGGCATTTGCGGCTCGCACTAGTGCAGAGTTATCTCGAAGAAAGGGGCCACGGTGTTTCTGTATCTCTATTATGTTGGTGCGGCTTCGGAACTTTTAAATATCTCGATATATCTCGAAAACTACGCTTCTGATCAAAAAATATCATAGAACATAACTTGTAGGAAACTTAATTCTCTACAAAAAAGGTCTCTTAACATTTTGCCATAGCTCGCTTCGTTTCCGAGATATTTGCAGATCTATCTCAAGGGAAGGGGCCTGACGGACATATTTCGAGATATTTCTTCTTCTTGTTGTTCTTCTACTGCACAGCTAAGCTGGAAGTGGCATTTGCAGCTCGCAATAGTGCAGAGTTGTCTCAAAGAAAGAGGCCACGGTGTTTCTGTACCTCTATTATGTTGGTGCAGCTTCGGAACTTTTAAATATCTTGATATATCTCGAGAACTACGCATCTGATCAAAAAATATCATAGAACACAAAAAGTAGGAAACAATTCTCTACAAAAAAGGTCTCTTAACATTTTGCCATAGCTCGCTTCGTTTCCGAGATATTTGCAGATTTATCTCAAGGGAAGGGGCCTGACGGACATATTTCGAGATATTTCTTCTTCTTGTTGTTCTTCTTCTGCACAGCTAAGCTGGAAGTGGCATTTGCAGCGCGCAATAGTGCAGAGTTATCTCAAAGAAAGGGGCCACGGTATTTCTGTATCTCTATTATGTTGGTGCGGCTTCGGAACTTTAAAATATCTTGATATATATCGAGAACTACGCATCTGATCAAAAAATATCATAGAACGTAAAAAGTAGGAAACTTAATTCTCTACAAAAAAGGTCTCTTAACATTTTGCCATAGCTCGCTTCGTTTCCGAGATATATGCAGATTTATCTCCAGGGAAGGGGCCTGACGGACATATTTCGAGATATTTCTTCTTCTTGTTGTTCTTCTTCTGCACAGCTAAGCTGGAAGTGGCATTTGCAGCTCGCAATAGTGCAGAGTTATCTCAAAGAAAGGGGCCACGGTGTTTCTGTATCTCTATTATGTTGGTGCGGCTTCGGAACTTTTAAATATCTCGATATATCTCGAAAACTACGCTTCTGATCAAAAAATATCATAGAACATAACTTGTAGGAAACATAATTCTCTACAAAAAAGGTCTCGTAAGATTTTGCCATAGCTCGCTTCGTTTCCGAGATATTTGCAGATATATCTCAAGGGAAGGGGCCTGGCGGACATATTTCGAGATATTTCCTCTTCTTGTTGTTCTTCTTCCGCACAGCTAAGCTGGAAGTGGCATTTGCAGCTCGCAATAGTGCAGCGTTATCTCAAAGAAAGGGGCCACGGTGTTTCTGTATCTCTATTATGTTGGTGCGGCTTCGGAACTTTTAAATATCTTGATATATCTCGAGAACTACGCATCTGATCAAAAAATATCATAGAACATAAAAAGTAGGAAACTTAATTCTCTACAAGAAAGGTATCTTAACATTTTGCCATAGCTCGCTTCGTTTCCGAGATATTTGCAGATTTATCTCAAGGGAAGGGGCCTGACGGACATATTTCGAGATATTTCTTCTTCTTGTTCTTCTTCTTCTGCACAGCTAAGCTGGAAGTGGCATCTGCAGGTCGCAATAGTGCAGAGTTATCTCAAAGAAAGGGGTCACGGTGTTTCTGTATCTCTATTATGTTGGTGCGGCTTCGGAACTTTTAAATATCTTGATATATCTCGAGAACTACGCATCTGATCAAAAAATATCATAGAACATAAAAAGTAGGAAACTTAATTCTCTACAAGAAAGGTCTGTTAACATTTTGCCATAGCTCGCTTCGTTTCCGAGATATTTGCAGTATTATCTCAAGGGAAGGGGCCTGACGGACATATTTCGAGATATTTCTTCTTCTTGTTGTTCTTCTTCTGCACAGCTAAGCTGGAAGTGGCATTTGCAGCTAGCAATAGTGCAGAGTTATCTCAAAGAAAGGGGCCACGGTGTTTCTGTATCTCTATTATGTTGGTGCAGTTTCGGAACTTTTAAATATCTTGATATATCTCGAGAACTACGCATCTGATCAAAAAATATCATGGAACATAAAAAGTAGAAAACTTAATTCTCTACAAAAAAGGTCTCTTAACATTTTGCCATAGCTCGCTTCGTTTCCGAGATATTTGCAGATTTATCTCAAGGGAAGGGGCCTGACTGACATATTTCGAGATATTTCTTCTTCTTGTTGTTCTTCTTCCGCACAGCTAAGCTGGAAGTGGCATTTGCAGCTCGCAATAGTGCAGAGTTATCTCAAAGAAAGGGGCCACGGTGTTTCTGTATCTCTATTATGTTGGTGCGGCTTCGGAACTTTTAAATATCTTGATATATCTCGAGATCTGCGCATCTGATCAAAAAATATCATAGAACATAAAAAGTAGGAAACTTAATTCTCTACAAAAAAGGTCTCTTAACATTTTGCCATAGCTCGCTTCGTTTCCGAGATATTTGCAGATTTATCTCAAGGGAAGGGGCCTGACGGACATATTTCGAGATATTTCTTCTTCTTGTTGTTCTTCTTCTGCACAGCTAAGCTGGAAGTGGCATTTGCAGCTCGCAATAGTGCAGAGTCATCTCAAAGAAAGGGGCCACGTTGTTTCTGTATCTCTATTATGTTGCTGCAGCTTCGGAACTTTTAAATATCTTGATATATCTCGAGAACTACGCATCTGATCAAAAAATATCATGGAACATAAAAAGTAGAAAACTTAATTCTCTACAAAAAAGGTCTCTTAACATTTTGCCATAGCTCGGTTCGTTTCCGAGATATTTGCAGATTTATCTCAAGGGAAGGGGCCTAACGGACATATTTCGTGATATTTCTTCTTCTTGTTGTTCTTCTTCTGCACAGCTAAGCTGGAAGTGGCATTTGCAGCTCGCAATAGTGCAGAGTTATCTCAAAGAAAGGGGCCACGGTGTTTCTGTATCTCTATTATGTTGGTGCGGCTTCGGAACTTTTAAATATCTTGATATATCTCGAGAACTACGCATCTGATCAAAAAATAGCATAGAACATAAAAAGTAGGAAACTTTATTCTCTACAAAAAAGGTCTCTTAACATTTTGCCATAGCTCTCTTCGTTTCCGAGATATTTGCAGATTTATCTCAAGGGAAGGGGCCTGACGGACATATTTCGAGATATTTCTTCTTCTTGTTGTTCTTCTTCTGCAGAGCTAAGCTGGAAGTGGCATTTGCAGCTCGCAATAGTGCAGAGTTATCTCAAAGAAAGGGGCCACGGTGTTTCTGTATCTCTATTATGTTGGTGCGGCTTCGGAACTTTTAAATATCTCGATATATCTCGAAAACTACGCGTCTGATCAAAAAATATCGTAGAACATAGAAAGTAGCAAACTTAATTCTCTACAAGAAAGGTCTCTTAACATTTTGCCATAGCTCGCTTCGTTTCCGAGATATTTGCAGATTTATCTCAAGGGAAGGGGCCTGACGGACATATTTCGAGATATTTCTTCTTCTTGTTGTTCTTCTTCCGCTCAGCTAAGCTAGAAGTGGCATTTGCAGCTCGCAACAGTGCAGAGTTATCGCAAAGAAAGGGGCCACGGTGTTTCTGTATCTCTATTATGTTGGTGCGGCTTCGGAACTTTTAAATATCTTGATATATCTCGAGAACTACGCATCTGATCAAAAAATATCATAGAACATAAAAAGTAGGAAACTTAATTCTCTACAAGAAAGGTCTCTTAACATTTTGCCATAGCTCGCTTCGTTTCCGAGATATTTGCAGTATTATGTCAAGGGAAGGGGCCTGACGGACATATTTCGAGATATTTCTTCTTCTTGTTGTTCTTCTTCTGCACAGCTAAGCTGGAAGTGGCATTTGCAGCTAGCAATAGTGCAGAGTTATCTCAAAGAAAGGGGCCACGGTGTTTCTGTATCTCTATTATGTTGGTGCAGCTTCGGAACTTTTAAATATCTTGATATATCTCGAGAACTACGCATCTGATCAAAAAATATCATGGAACATAAAAAGTAGAAAACTTAATTCTCTACAAAAAAGGTCTCTTAACATTTTGCCATAGCTCGCTTCGTTTCCGAGATATTTGCAGATTTATCTCAAGGGAAGGGGCCTGACTGACATATTTCGAGATATTTCTTCTTCTTGTTGTTCTTCTTCCGCACAGCTAAGCTGGAAGTGGCATTTGCAGCTCGCAATAGTGCAGAGTTATCTCAAAGAAAGGGGCCACGGTGTTTCTGTATCTCTATTATGTTGGTGCGGCTTCGGAACTTTTAAATATCTTGATATATCTCGAGATCTGCGCATCTGATCAAAAAATATCATAGAACATAAAAAGTAGGAAACTTAATTCTCTACAAAAAAGGTCTCTTATCATTTTGCCATAGCTCGCTTCGTTTCCGAGATATTTGCAGATTTATCTCAAGGGAAGGGGCCTGACGGACATATTTCGAGATATTTCTTCTTCTTGTTGTTCTTCTTCTGCACAGCTAAGCTGGAAGTGGCATTTGCAGCTCGCAATAGTGCAGAGTTATCTCAAAGAAAGGGGCCACGGTGTTTCTGTATCTCTATTATGTTGGTGCGGCTTCGGAACTTTTAAATATCTTGATAAATCTCGAGAACTACGCATCTGATCAAAAAATATTATAGAACATAAAAAGTAGGAAACTTAATTCTCTACAAATAAGGTCTCTTAACATTTTGCCATAGCTCGCTTCGTTTCCGAGATATTTGCAGATTTATCTCAAGGGAAGGGGCCTGACGGACATATTTCGAGATATTTCTTCTTCTTGTTGTCCTTCTTCCGCTCAGCTAAGCTGGAAGTGGCATTTGCAGCTCGCAACAGTGCAGAGTTATCGCAAAGAAAGGGGCCACGGTGTTTCTGTATCTCTATTATGTTGGTGCGGCTTCGGAACTTTTAAATATCTTGATATATCTCGAGAACTACGCATCTGATCAAAAAATATCATAGAACATAAAAAGTAGGAAACTTAATTCTCTACAACAAAGGTCTCTTAACATTTTGCCATAGCTCGCTTCGTTTCCGAGATATTTGCAGTATTATCTCAAGGGAAGGGGCCTGACGGACATATTTCGAGATATTTCTTCTTCTTGTTGTTCTTCTTCCGCACAGCTAAGCTGGAAGTGGCATTTGCAGCTCGCAATAGTGCAGAGTTATCTCAAAGAAAGGGGCCACGGTGTTTCTGTATCTCTATTATGTTGGTGCGGCTTCGGAACTTTTAAATATCTTGATATATCTCGAGATCTGCGCATCTGATCAAAAAATATCATAGAACATAAAAAGTAGGAAACTTAATTCTCTACAAAAAAGGTCTCTTAACATTTTGCGATAGCTCGCTTCGTTTCCGAGATATTTGCAGATTTATCTCAAGGGAAGGGGCCTGACGGACATATTTCGAGATATTTCTTCTTCTTGTTGTTCTTCTTCTGCACAGCTAAGCTGGAAGTGGCATTTGCAGCTCGCAATAGTGCAGAGTTATCTCAAAGAAAGGGGCCACGGTGTTTCTGTATCTCTATTATGTTGGTGCGGCTTCGGAACTTTTAAATATCTTGATATACCTCGAGATCTACACATCTGATCAAAAAATATCATAGAACATAAAAAGTAGGAAACATAATTCTCTACAAAAAAGGTCTCTCAACATTTTGCCATAGCTCGCTTCGTTTCCGAGATATTTGCAGATTTATCTCAAGGGAAGGGGCCTGACGGACATATTTCGAGATATTTCTTCTTCTTGTTGTTCTTCTTTTGCACAGCTAAGCGGGAAGTGGCATTTGCAGCTCGCAATAGTGCAGAGTTATCTCAAAGAAAGGGGCCACGGTGTTTCTGTATCTCTATTATGTTGGTGCGGCTTCGGAACTTTTAAATATCTTGATATACCTCGAGATCTACACATCTGATCAAAAAATATCATAGAACATAAAAAGTAGGAAACTTAATTCTCTACAAAAAAGGTCTCTTAACATTTTGCCATAGCTCGCTTCGTTTCCGAGATATTTGCAGATTTATCTCAAGGGAAGGGGCCTGACGGACATATTTCGAGATATTTCTTCTTCTTGTTGTTCTTCTTCCGCACAGCTAAGCTGGAAGTGGCATTTGCAGCTCGCAATAGTGCAGCGTTATCTCAAAGAAAGGGGCCACGGTGTTTCTGTATCTCTATTATGTTGGTGCGGCTTCGGAACTTTTAAATATCTTGATATATCTCGAGAACTACGCATCTGATCAAAAAATATCATAGAACATAAAAAGTAGGAAACTTAATTCTCTACAAATAATGTCTCTTAACATTTTGCCATAGCTCGCTTCGTTTCCGAGATATTTGCAGATTTATCTCAAGGGAAGGGGCCTGACGGACATATTTCGAGATATTTCTTCTTCTTGTTCTTCTTCTTCTGCACAGCTAAGCTGGAAGTGGTATTTGCAGCGCGCAATAGTGCAGAGTTATCTCAAAGAAAGGGGCCACGGTGTTTCTGTATCTCTATTATGTTAGTGCGGCTTCGGAATTTTAAAATATCTCGATATATCTCGAAAACTACGCTTCTGATCAAAAAATATCATACAACATAAAAAGTAGGAAACTTAATTCTCTACAAAAAAGGTCTGTTAACATTTTGCCATAGCTCGCTTCGTTTCCGAGATATTTGCAGATATATCTCAAGGGTAGGTGCGTGACGGACATATTTCGAGATATTTCTTCTTCTTGTTGTTCTTCTTCTGCACAGCTAAGCTGGAAGTGGCATTTGCAGGTCGCAATAGTGCGGTGTTATCTCAAAGAAAGGGGCCACGGTGTTTCTGTATCTCTATTATGTTGGTGCGGCTTCGGAACTTTTAAATATCTCGATATATCTTGAAAACTACGCTTCTCATCAAAAAATATCATAGAACATAAATTATAGGAAACATAATTCTCTACAAAAAAGGTCTCTTAACATTTTGCCATAGCTCGCTTCGTTTCCGAGATATTTGCAGATTTATCTCAAGGGAAGGGGCCTGACGGACATATTTCGAGATATTTCTTCTTCTTGTTGTTCTTCTTCTGCACAGCTAAGCTGGAAGTGGCATTTGCAGGTCGCCGTAGTGCAGAGTTATCTCAAAGAAAGGGGCCACGGTGTTTCTGTATCTCTATTATGTTGGTGCGGCTTCGGAACTTTTAAATATCTCGATATATCTCGAAAACTACGCTTCTGATCAAAAAATATCAGAGAAAGTAAATTGTAGGAACCATAATTCTCTACAAAAAAGGTCTCTTAACATTTTGCAATAGCTCGCTTCGTTTCCAAGATATTTGCAGATTTATCTCAAGGGAAGGGGCCTGACGGACATATTTCGAGATATTTCTTCTTCTTGTTGTTCTTCTTCCGCACAGCTAAGCTGGAAGTGGCATTTGCAGCTCGCAATAGTGCAGAGTTATCTCAAAGAAAGGGGCCACGGTGTTTCTGTATCTCTATTATGTTGGTGCGGCTTCGGAACTTTTAAATATCTTGATATATCTCGAGAACTACGCGTCTGATCAAAAAATATCATAGAACATAAAAAGTAGGAAACATAATTCTCTACAAAAAAGGTCTCTTAACATTTTGCCATAGCTCGCTTCGTTTCCGAGATATTTACAGATTTATCTCAAGGGAAGGGGCCTGACGGACATATTTCGAGATATTTCTTCTTCTTGTTGTTCTTCTTCCGCACAGCTAAGCTGGAAGTGGCATTTGCAGCTCGCAGTAGTGCAGAGTTATCTCAAAGAAAGGGGCCACGGTGTTTCTCTATCTCTATTATGTTGGTGCGGCTTCGGAACTTTTAAATATCTTGATATATCTCGAGAACCACGCATCTGATCAAAAAATATCATAGAACATAAAAAGTAGGAAACTTAATTCTCTACAAATAAGGTCTCTTAACATTTTGCCATAGCTCGCTTCGTTTCCGAGATATTTGCAGATTTATCTCAAGGGAAGGGGCCTGACGGACATATTTCGAGATATTTCTTCTTCTTGTTGTTCTTCTTTTGCACAGCTAAGCGGGAAGTGGCATTTGCAGCTCGCAATAGTGCAGAGTTATCTCAAAGAAAGGGGCCAGGGTGTTTCTGTATCTCTATTATGTTGGTGCGGCTTCGGAACTTTTAAATATCTTGATATATCTCGAGAACTACGCATCTGATCAAAAAATATCATAGAACATAAAAAGTAGGAAACTTAATTCTCTACAAGAAAGGTCTCTTAACATTTTGCCATAGCTCGCTTCGTTTCCGAGATATTTGCAGATTTATCTCAAGGGAAGGGGCCTGACGGACATATTTCGAGATATTTCTTCTTCTTGTTGTTCTTCTTCTGCACAGCTAAGCTGGAAGTGGCATTTGCAGCTCGCAATAGTGCAGAGTCATCTCAAAGAAAGGGGCCACGGTGTTTCTGCATCTCTATTATGTTGCTGCAGCTTCGGAACTTTTAAATATCTTGATATATCTCGAGAACTACGCATCTGATCAAAAAATATCATGGAACATAAAAAGTAGAAAACTTAATTCTCTACAAAAAAGGTCTCTTACCATTTTGCCATAGCTCGCTTCGTTTCCGAGATATTTGCAGATTTATCTCAAAGGAAGGGGTCTGACGGACATATTTCGAGATATTTCTTCTTCTTTTTGTTCTTCTTCTGCACAGCTAAGCTGGAAGTGGCATTTGCAGCTCGCAATAGTGCAGAGTTATCTCAAAGAAAGGGGCCACGGTGTTTCTGTACCTCTATTATGTTGGTGCGGCTTCGGAATTTTTAAATATCTCGATATATTTCGAAAACTACGCTTCTGATCAAAAAATATCATAGAACATAGATTGTAGGAAACATAATTCTCTACAAAAAAGGTCTCCCAACATTTCGCCATAGCTCGCTTCGTTTCCGAGATATTTGCAGATTTATCTCAAGGGAAGGGGCCTGACGGACATATTTCGAAATATTTCTTCTTCTTGTTGTTCTTCATCTGCACAGCTAAGCTGGAAGTGGCATTTGCAGCTCGCAATAGTGCAGAGTTATCTCAAAGAAAGGGGCCACGGTGTTTCTGTACCTCTATTATGTTGGTGCAGCTTCGGAGCTTTTAAATATCTTGATATATCTCGAGAACTACGCATCTGATCAAAAAATATCATACTACATAAAAAGTAGGAAACTTAATTCTCTACATAAAAGGTCTCTTAAGGTTTTGCCATAGCTCTCTTTGTTTCCGAGATATTTGCAGATGTATCTCAAGGGAAGGGGCCTAACGGACATATTTCGTGATATTTCTTCTTCTTGTTGTTCTTCTTCTGCACAGCTAAGCTGGAAGTGGCATTTGCAGCTCGCAACAGTGCAGAGTTATCGCAAAGAAAGGGGCCACGGTGTTTCTGTATCTCTATTATGTTGGTGCGGCTTCGGAACTTTTAAATATCTTGATATATCTCGAGAACTACGCGTCTGATCAAAAAATATCATAGAACATAAAAAGTAGGAAACTTAATTCTCTACAAGAAAGGTATCTTAACATTTGGCCATAGCTCGCTTCGTTTCCGAGATATTTGCAGATTTATCTCAAGGGAAGGGGCCTGACGGACATATTTCGAGATATTTCTTCTTCTTGTTCTTCTTCTTCTGCACAGCTAAGCTGGAAGTGGCATCTGCAGGTCGCAATAGTGCAGAGTTATCTCAAAGAAAGGGGTCACGGTGTTTCTGTATCTCTATTATGTTGGTGCGGCTTCGGAACTTTTAAATATGTCGATATATCTCGAAAACTACGCTTCTGATCAAAAAATATCATAGAACGTAAATTGTAGGAAACATAATTCTCTACAAAAAAGGTCTCTCAACATTTTGCCATAGCTCGGTTCGTTTCCGAGATATTTGCAGATTTATCTCAAGGGAAGGGGTCTGACGGACATATTTCGAGATATTTCTTCTTCTTGTTGTTCTTCTTCTGCACAGCTAAACTGGAAGTGGCATTTGCAGCACGCAATAGTGCAGAGTTATCTCAAAGAAAGAGGCCACTGTGTTTCTGTACCTCTATTACGTTGGTACAGCTTCGGAACTTTTAAATATCTTGATATATCTCGAAAACTACGCTTCTGATCAAAAAATATCATAGAACATAAATTGTAGGAAACATAATTCTCTACAAAAAAGGTCTCCTAACATTTTGCCATAGCTCGCTTCGTTTCCGAGATATTTGCAGATTTATCTCAAGGGAAGGGGCCTGACGGACATATTTCGAAATATTTCTTCTTCTTGTTGTTCTTCTCCTGCACAGCTAAGCTGGAAGTGGCATTTGCAGCTCGCAATAGTGCAGAGTTATCTCAAAGAAAGGGGCCACGGTGTTTCTGTACCTCTATTATGTTGGTGCAGCTTCGGAGCTTTTAAATATCTTGATATATCTCGAGAACTACGCATCTGATCAAAAAATATCATAGAACATAAATTATAGGAAACATAATTCTCTACAAAAAAGGTCTCTTAACATTTTGCCATAGCTCGCATCGTTTCCGAGATATTTGCAGATTTATCTCAAGGGAAGGGGCCTGACGGACATATTTCGTGATATTTCTTCTTCTTGTTGTTCTTCGTCTGCACAGCTAAGCTGGAAGTGGCATTTGCAGCGCGCAATAGTGCAGAGTTATCTCAAAGAAAGGGGCCACGGTGTTTCTGTATCTCTATTATGTTGGTGCGGCTTCGGAATTTTAAAATATCTCGATATATCTCGAAAACTACGCATCTGATCAAAAAATATCATACAACATAAAAAGTAGGAAACTTAATTCTCTACAAAGAAGGTCTCTTAACATTTTGCCATAGCTAGCTTCGTTTCCGAGATATTTGCAGATTTATCTCAAGGGTAGGTGCCTGACGGACATATTTCGAGATATTTCTTCTTCTTGTTGTTCTTCTTCTGCACAGCTAAGCTGGAAGCGGCATTTGCAGCTCGCAATAGTGCAGAGTTATCTCAAAGAAAGGGGCCACGGTGTTTCTGTACCTCTATTATGTTCGTGCAGCTTCGGCGCTTTTAAATATCTTGATATATCTCGAGAACTACGCAACTGATCAAAAAATATCATAGTACATAAAAAGTAGGAAACTTAATTCTCTACAAAAAAGGTATCGTAACATTTTGCCATAGCTCGCTTCGTTTCCGAGATATTTGCAGATTTATCTCAAGGGAAGGGGCCTAACGGACATATTTCGAGATATTTCTTCTTCTTGTTGTTCTCCTTCTGCACAGCTAAGCTGGAAGTGGCATTTGCAGCTCGCAATAGTGCAGAGTTATCTCAAAGAAAGGGGCCACGGTGTTTTTGTATCTCTATTATGTTGGTGCGGCTTCGGAACTTTTAAATATCTTGATATATCTCGAGAACTACGCATCTGAACAAAAAATATCATAGGACATAAAAAGTAGGAAACTTGATTCTCTACAAATAAGGTCTCTTAACATTTTGCCATAGCTCGCTTCGTTTCCGAGATATTTGCAGATTTATCTCAAGGGAAGGGGCCTAACGGACATATTTCGAGATATTTCTTCTTCTTGTTGTTCTTCTTCTGCACAGCTAAGCTGGAAGTGGTATTTGCAGCGCGCAATAGTGCAGAGTTATCTCAAAGAAAGGGGCCACGGTGTTTCTGTATCTCTATTATGTTAGTGCGGCTTCGGAATTTTAAAAATATCTCGATATACCTCGAGATCTACACATCTGATCAAAAAATATCATAGAACATAAAAAGTAGGAAACATAATTCTCTACAAAAAAGGTCTCTTAACATTTTGCCATAGCTCGCTTCGTTTCCGAGATATTTGCAGATTTATCTCAAGGGAAGGGGCCTGACGGACATATTTCGAGATATTTCTTCTTCTTGTTGTTCTTCTTTTGCACAGCTAAGCGGGAAGTGGCATTTGCAGCTCGCAATAGTGCAGAGTTATCTCAAAGAAAGGGGCCACGGTGTTTCTTTATCTCTATTATGTTGGTGCGGCTTCGGAACTTTTAAATATCTTGATATATCTCGAGAACTACGCATCTGATCAAAAAATATCATAGAACATAAAAAGTAGGAAACTTAATTCTCTACAAGAAAGGTCTCTTAACATTTTGCCATAGCTCGCTTCGTGTCCGAGATATTTGCAGATTTATCTCAAGGGAAGGGGCCTGACGGACATATTTCGAGATATTTCTTCTTCTTGTTGATCTTCTTCTGCACAGCTAAGCTGGAAGTGGCATTTGCAGCTCGCAATAGTGCAGAGTTATCTCAAAGAAAGGGGCCACGGTGTTTCTGTATCTCTATTATGTTGCTGCGGCTTCGGAACTTTTAAATATCTTGATATATCTCGAGAACTACGCATCTGATCAAAAAATATCATAGAACATAAAAAGTAGGAAACTTAATTCTCTACAGAAAAGGTCTCTTAACATTTTGCCATAGCTCGCTTCGTTTCCGAGATATTTGCAGATTTATCTCAAGGGAAGGGGCCTAACGGACATATTTCGTGATATTTCTTCTTCTTGTTGTTCTTCGTCTGCACAGCTAAGCTGGAAGTGGCATTTGCAGCGCGCAATAGTGCAGAGTTATCTCAAAGAAAGGGGCCACGGTGTTTCTGTATCTCTATTATGTTGGTGCGGCTTCGGAATTTTAAAATATCTCGATATATCTCGAAAACTACGCTTCTGATCAAAAAATATCATACAACATAAAAAGTAGGAAACTTAATTCTCTACAAAAAAGGTCTCTTAACATTTTGCCATAGCTCGCTTCGTTTCCGAGATATTTGCAGATTTATCTCAAGGGTAGGTGCCTGACGGACATATTTCGAGATATTTCTTCTTCTTGTTGTGCTTCTTCTGCACAGCTAAGCTGGAAGCGGCATTTGCAGCTCGCAATAGTGCAGAGTTATCTCAAAGAAAGGGGCCACGGTGTTTCTGTACCTCTATTATGTTGGTGCAGCTTCGGAGCTTTTAAATATCTTGATATATCTCGAGAACTACGCATCTGATCAAAAAATATCATAGTACATAAAAAGTAGGAAACTTAATTCTCTACAAAAAAGGTATCGTAACATTTTGCCATAGCTCGCTTCGTTTCCGAGATATTTGCAGATTTATCTCAAGGGAAGGGGTCTGACGGACATACTTCGAGATCTTTCTTCTTCTTGTTGTTCTTCTTCTGCACAGCTAAGCTGGAAGTGGCATTTGCAGCTCGCAATAGTGCAGAGTTATCTCAAAGAAAGGGGCCACGGTGTTTTTGTATCTCTATTATGTTGGTGCGGCTTCGGAACTTTTAAATATCTTGATATATCTCGAGAACTACGCATCTGAACAAAAAATATCATAGAACATAAAAAGTAGGAAACTTGATTCTCTACAAATAAGGTCTCTTAACATTTTGCCATAGCTCGCTTCGTTTCCGAGATATTTGCAGATTTATCTCAAGGGAAGGGGCCTGACGGACATATTTCGAGATATTTCTTCTTCTTGTTGTTCTTCTTTTGCACAGCTAAGCGGGAAGTGGCATTTGCAGCTCGCAATAGTGCAGAGTTATCTCAAAGAAAGGGGCCACTGTGTTTCTGTATCTCTATTATGTTGGTGCGGCTTCGGAACTTTTAAATATCTTGATATATCTCGAGAACTACGCATCTGATCAAAAAATATCATAGAACATAAAAAGTAGGAAACTTAATTCTCTACAAGAAAGGTCTCTTAACATTTTGCCATAGCTCGCTTCGTTTCCGAGATATTTGCAGATTTATCTCAAGGGAAGGGGCCTGACGGACATATTTCGAGATATTTCTTCTTCTTGTTGTTCTTCTTCTGCACAGCTAAGCTGGAAGTGGCATTTGCAGCTCGCAATAGTGCAGAGTTATCTCAAAGAAAGGGGCCACGGTGTTTCTGTATCTCTATTATGTTGCTGCGGCTTCGGAACTTTTAAATATCTTGATATATCTCGAGAACTACGCATCTGATCAAAAAATATCATAGAACATAAAAAGTAGGAAACTTAATTCTCTACAGAAAAGGTCTCTTAACATTTTGCCATAGCTCGCTTCGTTTCCGAGATATTTGCAGATTTATCTCAAGGGAAGGGGCCTAACGGACATATTTCGTGATATTTCTTCTTCTTGTTGTTCTTCGTCTGCACAGCTAAGCTGGAAGTGGCATTTGCAGCGCGCAATAGTGCAGAGTTATCTCAAAGAAAGGGGCCACGGTGTTTCTGTATCTCTATTATGTTGGTGCGGCTTCGGAATTTTAAAATATCTCGATATATCTCGAAAACTACGCTTCTGATCAAAAAATATCATACAACATAAAAAGTAGGAAACTTAATTCTCTACAAAAAAGGTCTCTTAACATTTTGCCATAGCTCGCTTCGTTTCCGAGATATTTGCAGATTTATCTCAAGGGTAGGTGCCTGACGGACATATTTCGAGATATTTCTTCTTCTTGTTGTGCTTCTTCTGCACAGCTAAGCTGGAAGCGGCATTTGCAGCTCGCAATAGTGCAGAGTTATCTCAAAGAAAGGGGCCACGGTGTTTCTGTACCTCTATTATGTTGGTGCAGCTTCGGAGCTTTTAAATATCTTGATATATCTCGAGAACTACGCATCTGATCAAAAAATATCATAGTACATAAAAAGTAGGAAACTTAATTCTCTACAAAAAAGGTATCGTAACATTTTGCCATAGCTCGCTTCGTTTCCGAGATATTTGCAGATTTATCTCAAGGGAAGGGGTCTGACGGACATACTTCGAGATCTTTCTTCTTCTTGTTGTTCTTCTTCTGCACAGCTAAGCTGGAAGTGGCATTTGCAGCTCGCAATAGTGCAGAGTTATCTCAAAGAAAGGGGCCACGGTGTTTCTGTATCTCTATTATGTTGGTGCGGCTTCGGAACTTTTAAATATCTTGATATATCTCGAGAACTACGCGTCTGATCAAAAAATATCATAGAACATAAAAAGTAGGAAACATAATTCTCTACAAAAAAGGTCTCTTAACATTTTGCCATAGCTCGCTTCGTTTCCGAGATATTTGCAGATATATCTCAAGGGAAGGGGCCTGACGGACATATTTCGAGATATTTGTTCTTCTTGTTGTTCTTCTTCTGCACAGCTAAGCTGGAAGTGGCATTTGCAGCTCGCAATAGTGCAGAGTTATCTCAAAGAAAGGGGCCACGGTGTTTCTGAAATCTCTATTATGTTGGTGCGGCTTCGGAACTTTTAAATATCTTGATATACCTCGAGATCTACACATCTGATCAAAAAATATCATATAACATAAAAAGTAGGAAACTTAATTCTCTACAAAAAAGGTCTCTTAACATTTTGCCATAGCTCGCTTCGTTTCCGAGATATTTGCAGATTTATCTCAAGGGAAGGGGCCTGACGGACATATTTCGAGATATTTCTTCTTCTTGTTGTTCTTCTTCCGCACAGCTAAGCTGGAAGTGGCATTTGCAGCTCGCAATAGTGCAGCGTTATCTCAAAGAAAGGGGCCACGGTGTTTCTGTATCTCTATTATGTTGGTGCGGCTTCGGAACTTTTAAATATCTTGATATATCTCGAGAACTACGCATCTGATCAAAAAATATCATAGAACATAAAAAGTAGGAAACTTAATTCTCTACAAATAAGGTCTCTTAACATTTTGCCATATCTCGCTTCGTTTCCGAGATATTTGCTGATTTATCTCAAGGGAAGGGGCCTGACGGACATATTTCGAGATATTTCTTCTTCTTGTTGTTCTTCTTTTGCACAGCTAAGCTGGAAGTGGCATTTGCAGCTCGCAATAGTGCAGAGTTATCTCAAAGAAAGGGGCCACGGTGTTTCTGTACCTCTATTATGTTGGTGCAGCTTCGGAGCTTTTAAATATCTTGATATATCTCGAGAACTACGCATCTGATCAAAAAATATCATAGAACATAAATTATAGGAAACATAATTCTCTACAAAAAAGGTCTCTTAACATTTTGCCATAGCTCGCATCGTTTCCGAGATATTTGCAGATTTATCTCAAGGGTAGGTGCCTGACGGACATATTTCGAGATATTTCTTCTTCTTGTTGTTCTTCTTCTGCACAGCTAAGCTGGAAGCGGCATTTGCAGCTCGCAATAGTGCAGAGTTATCTCAAAGAAAGGGGCCACGGTGTTTCTGTACCTCTATTATGTTCGTGCAGCTTCGGCGCTTTTAAATATCTTGATATATCTCGAGAACTACGCAACTGATCAAAAAATATCATAGTACATAAAAAGTAGGAAACTTAATTCTCTACAAAAAAGGTATCGTAACATTTTGCCATAGCTCGCTTCGTTTCCGAGATATTTGCAGATTTATCTCAAGGGAAGGGGCCTAACGGACATATTTCGAGATATTTCTTCTTCTTGTTGTTCTTCGTCTGCACAGCTAAGCTGGAAGTGGCATTTGCAGCGCGCAATAGTGCAGAGCTATCTCAAAGAAAGGGGCCACGGTGTTTCTGTATCTCTATTATGTTGGTGCGGCTTCGGAATTTTAAAATATCTCGATATATCTCGAAAACTACGCTTCTGATCAAAAAATATCATACAACATAAAAAGTAGGAAACTTAATTCTCTACAAAAAAGGTCTCTTAACATTTTGCCATAGCTCGCTTCGTTTCCGAGATATTTGCAGATTTATCTCAAGGGTAGGTGCCTGACGGACATATTTCGAGATATTTCTTCTTCTTGTTGTGCTTCTTCTGCACAGCTAAGCTGGAAGCGGCATTTGCAGCTCGCAATAGTGCAGAGTTATCTCAAAGAAAGGGGCCACGGTGTTTCTGTACCTCTATTATGTTGGTGCAGCTTCGGAGCTTTTAAATATCTTGATATATCTCGAGAACTACGCATCTGATCAAAAAATATCATAGTACATAAAAAGTAGGAAACTTAATTCTCTACAAAAAAGGTATCGTAACATTTTGCCATAGCTCGCTTCGTTTCCGAGATATTTGCAGATTTATCTCAAGGGAAGGGGTCTGACGGACATACTTCGAGATCTTTCTTCTTCTTGTTGTTCTCCTTCTGCACAGCTAAGCTGGAAGTGGCATTTGCAGCTCGCAATAGTGCAGAGTTATCTCAAAGAAAGGGGCCACGGTGTTTTTGTATCTCTATTATGTTGGTGCGGCTTCGGAACTTTTAAATATCTTGATATATCTCGAGAACTACGCATCTGAACAAAAAATATCATAGAACATAAAAAGTAGGAAACTTGATTCTCTACAAATAAGGTCTCTTAACATTTTGCCATAGCTCGCTTCGTTTCCGAGATATTTGCAGATTTATCTCAAGGGAAGGGGCCTAACGGACATATTTCGAGATATTTCTTCTTCTTGTTGTTCTTCTTCTGCACAGCTAAGCTGGAAGTGGTATTTGCAGCGCGCAATAGTGCAGAGTTATCTCAAAGAAAGGGGCCACGGTGTTTCTGTATCTCTATTATGTTAGTGCGGCTTCGGAATTTTAAAAATATCTCGATATACCTCGAGATCTACACATCTGATCAAAAAATATCATAGAACATAAAAAGTAGGAAACATAATTCTCTACAAAAAAGGTCTCTTAACATTTTGCCATAGCTCGCTTCGTTTCCGAGATATTTGCAGATTTATCTCAAGGGAAGGGGCCTGACGGACATATTTCGAGATATTTCTTCTTCTTGTTGTTCTTCTTTTGCACAGCTAAGCGGGAAGTGGCATTTGCAGCTCGCAATAGTGCAGAGTTATCTCAAAGAAAGGGGCCACGGTGTTTCTTTATCTCTATTATGTTGGTGCGGCTTCGGAACTTTTAAATATCTTGATATATCTCGAGAACTACGCATCTGATCAAAAAATATCATAGAACATAAAAAGTAGGAAACTTAATTCTCTACAGAAAAGGTCTCTTAACATTTTGCCATAGCTCGCTTCGTTTCCGAGATATTTGCAGATTTATCTCAAGGGAAGGGGCCTAACGGACATATTTCGTGATATTTCTTCTTCTTGTTGTTCTTCGTCTGCACAGCTAAGCTGGAAGTGGCATTTGCAGCGCGCAATAGTGCAGAGTTATCTCAAAGAAAGGGGCCACGGTGTTTCTGTATCTCTATTATGTTGGTGCGGCTTCGGAATTTTAAAATATCTCGATATATCTCGAAAACTACGCTTCTGATCAAAAAATATCATACAACATAAAAAGTAGGAAACTTAATTCTCTACAAAAAAGGTCTCTTAACATTTTGCCATAGCTCGCTTCGTTTCCGAGATATTTGCAGATTTATCTCAAGGGTAGGTGCCTGACGGACATATTTCGAGATATTTCTTCTTCTTGTTGTGCTTCTTCTGCACAGCTAAGCTGGAAGCGGCATTTGCAGCTCGCAATAGTGCAGAGTTATCTCAAAGAAAGGGGCCACGGTGTTTCTGTACCTCTATTATGTTGGTGCAGCTTCGGAGCTTTTAAATATCTTGATATATCTCGAGAACTACGCATCTGATCAAAAAATATCATAGTACATAAAAAGTAGGAAACTTAATTCTCTACAAAAAAGGTATCGTAACATTTTGCCATAGCTCGCTTCGTTTCCGAGATATTTGCAGATTTATCTCAAGGGAAGGGGTCTGACGGACATACTTCGAGATCTTTCTTCTTCTTGTTGTTCTTCTTCTGCACAGCTAAGCTGGAAGTGGCATTTGCAGCTCGCAATAGTGCAGAGTTATCTCAAAGAAAGGGGCCACGGTGTTTTTGTATCTCTATTATGTTGGTGCGGCTTCGGAACTTTTAAATATCTTGATATATCTCGAGAACTACGCATCTGAACAAAAAATATCATAGAACATAAAAAGTAGGAAACTTGATTCTCTACAAATAAGGTCTCTTAACATTTTGCCATAGCTCGCTTCGTTTCCGAGATATTTGCAGATTTATCTCAAGGGAAGGGGCCTGACGGACATATTTCGAGATATTTCTTCTTCTTGTTGTTCTTCTTTTGCACAGCTAAGCGGGAAGTGGCATTTGCAGCTCGCAATAGTGCAGAGTTATCTCAAAGAAAGGGGCCACTGTGTTTCTGTATCTCTATTATGTTGGTGCGGCTTCGGAACTTTTAAATATCTTGATATATCTCGAGAACTACGCATCTGATCAAAAAATATCATAGAACATAAAAAGTAGGAAACTTAATTCTCTACAAGAAAGGTCTCTTAACATTTTGCCATAGCTCGCTTCGTTTCCGAGATATTTGCAGATTTATCTCAAGGGAAGGGGCCTGACGGACATATTTCGAGATATTTCTTCTTCTTGTTGTTCTTCTTCTGCACAGCTAAGCTGGAAGTGGCATTTGCAGCTCGCAATAGTGCAGAGTTATCTCAAAGAAAGGGGCCACGGTGTTTCTGTATCTCTATTATGTTGCTGCGGCTTCGGAACTTTTAAATATCTTGATATATCTCGAGAACTACGCATCTGATCAAAAAATATCATAGAACATAAAAAGTAGGAAACTTAATTCTCTACAGAAAAGGTCTCTTAACATTTTGCCATAGCTCGCTTCGTTTCCGAGATATTTGCAGATTTATCTCAAGGGAAGGGGCCTAACGGACATATTTCGTGATATTTCTTCTTCTTGTTGTTCTTCGTCTGCACAGCTAAGCTGGAAGTGGCATTTGCAGCGCGCAATAGTGCAGAGTTATCTCAAAGAAAGGGGCCACGGTGTTTCTGTATCTCTATTATGTTGGTGCGGCTTCGGAATTTTAAAATATCTCGATATATCTCGAAAACTACGCTTCTGATCAAAAAATATCATACAACATAAAAAGTAGGAAACTTAATTCTCTACAAAAAAGGTCTCTTAACATTTTGCCATAGCTCGCTTCGTTTCCGAGATATTTGCAGATTTATCTCAAGGGTAGGTGCCTGACGGACATATTTCGAGATATTTCTTCTTCTTGTTGTGCTTCTTCTGCACAGCTAAGCTGGAAGCGGCATTTGCAGCTCGCAATAGTGCAGAGTTATCTCAAAGAAAGGGGCCACGGTGTTTCTGTACCTCTATTATGTTGGTGCAGCTTCGGAGCTTTTAAATATCTTGATATATCTCGAGAACTACGCATCTGATCAAAAAATATCATAGTACATAAAAAGTAGGAAACTTAATTCTCTACAAAAAAGGTATCGTAACATTTTGCCATAGCTCGCTTCGTTTCCGAGATATTTGCAGATTTATCTCAAGGGAAGGGGTCTGACGGACATACTTCGAGATCTTTCTTCTTCTTGTTGTTCTTCTTCTGCACAGCTAAGCTGGAAGTGGCATTTGCAGCTCGCAATAGTGCAGAGTTATCTCAAAGAAAGGGGCCACGGTGTTTCTGTATCTCTATTATGTTGGTGCGGCTTCGGAACTTTTAAATATCTTGATATATCTCGAGAACTACGCGTCTGATCAAAAAATATCATAGAACATAAAAAGTAGGAAACATAATTCTCTACAAAAAAGGTCTCTTAACATTTTGCCATAGCTCGCTTCGTTTCCGAGATATTTGCAGATATATCTCAAGGGAAGGGGCCTGACGGACATATTTCGAGATATTTGTTCTTCTTGTTGTTCTTCTTCTGCACAGCTAAGCTGGAAGTGGCATTTGCAGCTCGCAATAGTGCAGAGTTATCTCAAAGAAAGGGGCCACGGTGTTTCTGAAATCTCTATTATGTTGGTGCGGCTTCGGAACTTTTAAATATCTTGATATACCTCGAGATCTACACATCTGATCAAAAAATATCATATAACATAAAAAGTAGGAAACTTAATTCTCTACAAAAAAGGTCTCTTAACATTTTGCCATAGCTCGCTTCGTTTCCGAGATATTTGCAGATTTATCTCAAGGGAAGGGGCCTGACGGACATATTTCGAGATATTTCTTCTTCTTGTTGTTCTTCTTCCGCACAGCTAAGCTGGAAGTGGCATTTGCAGCTCGCAATAGTGCAGCGTTATCTCAAAGAAAGGGGCCACGGTGTTTCTGTATCTCTATTATGTTGGTGCGGCTTCGGAACTTTTAAATATCTTGATATATCTCGAGAACTACGCATCTGATCAAAAAATATCATAGAACATAAAAAGTAGGAAACTTAATTCTCTACAAATAAGGTCTCTTAACATTTTGCCATAGCTCGCTTCGTTTCCGAGATATTTGCTGATTTATCTCAAGGGAAGGGGCCTGACGGACATATTTCGAGATATTTCTTCTTCTTGTTGTTCTTCTTTTGCACAGCTAAGCTGGAAGTGGCATTTGCAGCTCGCAATAGTGCAGAGTTATCTCAAAGAAAGGGGCCACGGTGTTTCTGTACCTCTATTATGTTGGTGCAGCTTCGGAGCTTTTAAATATCTTGATATATCTCGAGAACTACGCATCTGATCAAAAAATATCATACTACATAAAAAGTAGGAAACTTAATTCTCTACATAAAAGGTCTCTTAACATTTTGCCATAGCTCTCTTTGTTTCCGAGATATTTGCAGATTTATCTCAAGGGAAGGGGCCTAACGGACATATTTCGTGATATTTCTTCTTCTTGTTGTTCTTCTTCTGCACAGCTAAGCTGGAAGTGGCATTTGCAGCTCGCAATAGTGCAGAGTTATCTCAAAGAAAGGGGCCACGGTGTTTCTGTATCTCTATTATGTTGGTGCGGCTTCGGAACTTTTAAATATCTTGATATATCTCGAGAACTACGCATCTGATCAAAAAATAGCATAGAACATAAAAAGTAGGAAACTTTATTCTCTACAAAAAAGGTCTCTTAACATTTTGCCATAGCTCTCTTCGTTTCCGAGATATTTGCAGATTTATCTCAAGGGAAGGGGCCTGACGGACATATTTCGAGATATTTCTTCTTCTTGTTGTTCTTCTTCTGCACAGCTAAGCTGGAAGTGGCATTTGCAGCTCGCAATAGTGCAGAGTTATCTCAAAGAAAGGGGCCACGGTGTTTCTGTATCTCTATTATGTTGGTGCGGCTTCGGAACTTTTAAATATCTTGATATATCTCGAGAACTACGCATCTGATTAAAAAATATCATAGAACATAAAAAGTAGGAAACGTAATTCTCCACAAATAAGGTCTCTTAACATTTTGCCATAGCTCGCTTTGTTTCCGAGATATTTGCAGATTTATCTCAAGGGAAGGGGCCTGACGGACATATTTCGAGATATTTCTTCTTCTTGTTGTTCTTCTTCTGCACAGCTAAGCTGGAAGTGGCATTTGCAGCTCGCAATAGTGCAGAGTTATCTCAACGAAAGGGGCCACGGTGTTTCTGTATCTCTATTATGTTGGTGTGGCTTCGGAACTTTTAAATATATCGATATATCTCGAAAACTACGCGTCGGATCAAAAAATATAATAGAACATAAATTGTAGGAAACATAATTCTCTACAAAAAAGGTCTCTTAACATTTTGCCATAGCTCGCTTCGTTTCCGAGATATTTGCAGATATATCTCAAGGGAAGGGGCCTGACGGACATATTTCGAGATATTTCTTCTTCTTGTTGTTCTTCTTCTGCACAGCTAAGCTGGAAGTGGCATTTACAGCTCGCAATATGCAGAGTTATCTCAAAGAAAGGGGCCACGGTGTTTCTGTATCTCTATTATGTTGGTGCGGCTTCGGAACTTTTAAATATCTTGATATATCTCGAGAACTACGCATCTGATCATAAAATATCATGGAACATAAAAAGTAGAGAACTTAATTCTCTACAAAAAAGGTCTCTTAACATTTTGCCATAGCTCGCTTCGTTTCCGAGATATTTGCAGATTTATCTCAAGGGAAGGTGCCTGACGGACATATTTCGAGATATTTCTTCTTCTTGTTGTACTTCTTCTGCACAGCTAAGCTGGAAGTGGCATTTGCAGCTCGCAATAGTGCAGAGTTATCTCAAAGAAAGGGGCCACGGTGTTTCTGTATCTCTATTATGTTGGTGCGGCTTCGGAACTTTTAAATATCTGGATATATCTCGAAAACTACGCTTCTGATCAAAAAATATCACAGAAAGTAAATTGTAGGAAACATAATTCTCTACAAAAAAGGTCTCTTAACATTTTGCCATAGCTCGCTTCGTTTCCAAGATATTTGCAGATTTATCTCAAGGGAAGGGGCCTGACGGACATATTTCGAGATATTTCTTTTTCTTGTTGTTCTTCTTCTGCACAGCTAAGCTGGAAGCGGCATTTGCAGCTGGCAATAGTGCAGAGTTATCTCAAAGAAAGGGGCCACGGTGTTTCTGTACCTCTATTATGTTGGTGCAGCTTCGGTGCTTTTAAATATCTTGATATATCTCGAGAACTACGCATCTGATCAAAAAATATCATAGTACATAAAAAGTAGGAAACTTAATTCTCTACAAAAAAGGTATCGCAACATTTTGCCATAGCTCGCTTCGTTTCCGAGATATTTGCAGATTTATCTCAAGGGAAGGGGTCTGACGGACATATTTCGAGATATTTCTTCTTCTTTTTGTTCTTCTTCTGCACAGCTAAGCTGGAAGTGGCATTTGCAGCTCGCAATAGTGCAGAGTTATCTCAAAGAAAGGGGCCACGGTGTTTCTGTATCTCTATTATGTTGGTGCGGCTTCGGAATTTTTAAATATCTCGATATATCTCGAAAACTACGCTTCTGATCAAAAAATATCATAGAACATAGATTGTAGGAAACATAATTCTCTACAAAAAAGGTCTCCTAACATTTTGCCATAGCTCGCTTCGTTTCCGAGATATTTGCAGATTTATCTCAAGGGAAGGGGCCTGACGGACATATTTCGAAATATTTCTTCTTCTTGTTGTTCTTCATCTGCACAGCTAAGCTGGAAGTGGCATTTGCAGCTCGCAATAGTGCAGAGTTATCTCAAAGAAAGGGGCCACGGTGTTTCTGTACCTCTATTATGTTGGTGCAGCTTCGGAGCTTTTAAATATCTTGATATATCTCGAGAACTACGCATCTGATCAAAAAATATCATACTACATAAAAAGTAGGAAACTTAATTCTCTACATAAAAGGTCTCTTAACATTTTGCCATAGCTCGCTTCGTTTCCGAGATATTTGCAGATTTATCTCAAGGGAAGGGGCCTGACGGACATATTTCGAGATATTTCTTCTTCTTGTTGTTCTTCTTCTGCACAGCTAAGCTGGAAGTGGCATTTGCGGCTCGCACTAGTGCAGAGTTATCTCAAAGAAAGGGGCCACGGTGTTTCTGTATCTCTATTATGTTGGTGCGGCTTCGGAACTTTTAAATATCTCGATATATCTCGAAAACTACGCGTCGGATCAAAAAATATAATAGAACATAAATTGTAGAGAACTTAATTCTCTACAAAAAAGGTCTCTTAACATTTTGCCATAGCTCGCTTCGTTTCCGAGATATTTGCAGATTTATCTCAAGGGAAGGGGCCTGACGGACATATTTCGAGATATTTCTTCTTCTTGTTGTACTTCTTCTGCACAGCTAAGCTGGAAGTGGCATTTGCAGCTCGCAATAGTGCAGAGTTATCCCAAAGAAAGGGGCCACGGTGTTTCCGTATCTCTATTATGTTGGTGAGGCTTCGGAACTTTTAAATATCTCGATATATCTCGAAAACTACGCGTCTGATCAAAAAATATCGTAGAACATAGAAAGTAGGAAACTTAATTCTCTACAAAAAAGGTCTCTTAACATTTTGCCATAGCTCGCTTCGTTTCCGAGATATTTGCAGATTTATCTCAAGGGAAGGGGCCTGACGGACATATTTCGAGATATTTCTTCTTCTTGTTGTTCTTCTTCTGCTCAGCTAAGCTGGAAGTGGCATTTGCAGCTCGCAACAGTGCAGAGTTATCGCAAAGAAAGGGGCCACGGTGTTTCTGTATCTCTATTATGTTGGTGCGGCTTCGGAACTTTTAAATATCTTGATATATCTCGAGAACTACGCATCTGATCAAAAAATATCATAGAACATAAAAAGTAGGAAACTTAATTCTCTACAAGAAAGGTCTCTTAACATTTTGCCATAGCTCGCTTCGTTTCCGAGATATTTGCAGTATTATCTCAAGGGAAGGGGCCTGACGGACATATTTCGAGATATTTCTTCTTCTTGTTGTTCTTCTTCTGCACAGCTAAGCTGGAAGTGGCATTTGCAGCTAGCAATAGTGCAGAGTTATCTCAAAGAAAGGGGCCACGGTGTTTCTGTATCTCTATTATGTTGGTGCGGCTTCGGAACTTTTAAATATCTTGATATATCTCGAAAACTACGCTTCTGATCAAAAAATATCATACAACATAAAAAGTAGGAAACTTAATTCTCTACAAAAAAGGTCTCCTAACATTTTGCCATAGCTCGCTTCGTTTCCGAGATATTTGCAGATTTATCTCAAGGGAAGGGGCCTGACGGACATATTTCGAGATATTTCTTCTTCTTCTTGTTCTTCTTCTGCACAGCTAAGCTGGAAGTGACATTTGCGGCTCGCAATAGTGCAGAGTTATCTCAAAGAAAGGGGCCACGGTGTTTCTGTATCTCTATTATGTTGGTGCGGCTTCGGAACTTATAAATATCTTGATATATCTCGAGAACTACGCATCTGATCAAAAAATATCATACTACATAAAAAGTAGGAAACTTATTTCTCTACAAGAAAGGTCTCTTAACATTTTGCCATAGCTCGCTTCGTTTCCGAGATATTTGCAGTATTATCTCAAGGGAAGGGGCCTGACGGACATATTTCGAGATATTTCTTCTTCTTGTTGTTCTTCTTCCGCACAGCTAAGCTGGAAGTGGCATTTGCAGCTCGCAATAGTGCAGAGTTATCTCAAAGAAAGGGGCCACGGTGTTTCTGTATCTCTATTATGTTGGTGCAGCTTCGGAACTTTTAAATATCTTGATATATCTCGAGAACTACGCATCTGATCAGAAAATATCATACACCATAAAAAGTAGGAAACTTAATTCTCTACATAAAAGGTCTCTTAACATTTTGCCATAGCTCTCTTCGTTTCCGAGATATTTGCAGATTTATCTCAAGGGAAGGGGCCTAACGGACATATTTCGTGATATTTCTTCTTCTTGTTGTTCTTCTTCTGCACAGCTAAGCTGGAAGTGGCATTTGCAGCTCGCAATAGTGCAGAGTTATCTCAAAGAAAGGGGCCACGGTGTTTCTGTATCTCTATTATGTTGGTGCGGCTTCGGAACTTTTAAATATCTTGATATATCTCGAGAACTACGCATCTGATCAAAAAATAGCATAGAACATGAAAAGTAGGAAACTTAATTCTCTACAAAAACGGTCTCTTAACATTTTGCCATAGCTCTCTTCGTTTCCGAGATATTTGCAGATTTATCTCAAGGGAAGGGGCCTGACGGACATATTTCGAGATATTTCTTCTTCTTGTTGTTCTTCTTCTGCACAGCTATGCTGGAAGTGGCATTTGCAGCTCGCAATAGTGCAGAGTTATCTCAAAGAAAGGGGCCACGGTGTTTCTGTATCTCTATTATGTTGGTGCGGCTTCGGAACTTTTAAATATCTTGATATATCTCGAGAACTACGCATCTGATCAAAAAATATTATAGAACATAAAAAGTAGGAAACTTAATTCTCTACAAGAAATGTCTCTTAACATTTTGCCATAGCTCGCTTCGTTTCCGAGATATTTGCAGATTTATCTCAAGGGAAGGGGCCTGACTGACATATTTCGAGATATTTCTTCTTCTTCTTGTTCTTCTTCTGCACAGCTAAGCTGGAAGTGGCATTTGCAGCTCGCAATAGTGCAGAGTTATCTGGAAGAAAGGGGCCACGGTGTTTCTGTATCTCTATTATGTTGGTGCGGCTTCGGATCTTTTAAATATCTTGATATATCTCGAGAACTACGCATCTGATCAAAAAATATCATAGAACATAAAAAGTAGGAAACTTTATTCTCTACAAATAAAGTCTCTTAACATTTTGCCATAGCTCGCTTCGTTTCCGAGATATTTGCAGATTCATCTCAAGGGAAGGGGCCTGACGGACATATTTCGAGATATTTCTTCTTCTTGTTGTTCTTCTTTTGCACAGCTAAGCTGGAAGTGGCATTTGCAGCTCGCGATAGTACTGAGTTATCTCAAAGAATGGGGCCACGGTGTTTCTGTATCTCTATTATGTTGGTGCGGCTTCGGAACTTTTAAATATCTCGATATATCTCGAAAACTACGCTTCTGATCAAAAAATATCATAGAACATAAATTGTAGGAAACTTAATTCTCTACAAATAAAGTGTCTTAACATTTTGCCATAGCTCGCTTCGTTTCCGAGATATTTGCAGATTTATCTCAAGGGAAGGGGCCTGACGGACATATTTCGAGATATTTCTTCTTCTTGTTGTTCTGCTTCTGCACAGCTCAGCTGGAAGTGGCATTTGCAGCTCGCAATAGTGCAGAGTTATCTCAAAGAAAGGGGCCACGGTGTTTCTGTATCTCTATTATGTTGGTGCGGCTTCGGAACTTTTAAATATCTTGATATATCTCGAGAACTACGCATCTGATCAAAAAATATCATAGAACGTAAAAAGTAGGAAACTTAATTCTCTACAAAAAAGGTCTCTTAACATTTTGCCATAGCTCGCTTCGTTTCCGAGATATTTGCAGATATATCTCAAGGGAAGGGGCCTGACGGAAATATTTCGAGATATTTCTTCTTCTTGTTGTTCTTGTTCTGCACAGCTAAGCTGGAAGTGGCATTTGCAGCTCGCAATAGTGCAGAGTTATCTGAAAGAAAGGGGCCACGGTGTTTCTGTATCTCTATTATGTTGGTGCGGCTTCGGAACTTTTAAATATCTTGATATATCTCGGGAACTACGCATCTGATCAAAAAATATCATAGAACATAAAAAGTAGGAAACTTAATTCTCTACAAATAAAGTCTCTTAACATTGTGCCATAGCTCGCTTCGTTTCCGAGATATTTGCAGATTTATCTCAAGGGAAGGGGCCTGACGGACATATTTCGAGATATTTCTTCTTCTTGTTGTTCTTCTTCTGCACAGCTAAGCTGGAAGTGGCATTCGCAGCTCGCAATAGTGCAGAGTTATCTGAAAGAAAGGGGCCACGGTGTTTCTGTATCTCTATTATGTTGGTGCGGCTTCGGAACTTTTAAATATCTTGATATATCTCGAGAACTACGCATCTGATCAAAAAATATCATAGAACATAAAAAGTAGGAAACTTAATTCTCTACAAAGAAGGTCTCTTAACATTTTGCCATAGCTCGCTTCGTTTCCGAGATATTTGCAGATTTATCTCAAGGGACGGGGCCTGACGGACATATTTCGAGATATTTCTTCTTCTTGTTGTTCTTCTTCTGCACAGCTAAGCTGGAAGTGGCATTTGCAGCTCGCTATAGTGCAGAGTTATCTCAAAGAAAGGGGCCACGGTGTTTCTGTATCTCTATTATGTTGGTGCGGCTTCGGAACTTTTAAATATCTTGATATATCTCGAGAACTACGCATCTGATCAAAAAATATCATAGAACATAAAAAGTTGGAAACTTAATTCTCTACAAAAAAGGTCTCTTAACATTTTGCCATAGCTCGCTTCGTTTCCGAGATATTTGCAGATTTATCTCAAGGGAAGGGGCCTGACGGACATATTTCGAGATATTTCTTCTTCTTGTTGTTCTTCTTCTGCACAGCTAAGCTGGAAGTGGCATTTGCAGCTCGCAATAGTGCAGAGTTATCTCAAAGAAAGGGGCCACGGTGCTTCTGTATCTCTATTATGTTGGTGCGGCTTCGGAACTTTTAAATATCTTGATATATCTCGAGAACTACGCATCTGATCAAAAAATATCATAGAACATAAAAAGTAGGAAACTTAATTCTCTACAAATAAAGTCTCTTAACATTTTGCCATGGCTCGCTTCGTTTCCGAGATATTTGCAGATTTATCTCAAGGGAAGGGGCCTGACGGACATATTTCGAGATATTTCTTCTTCTTGTTGTTCTTCTTCTGCACAGCTAAGCTGGAAGTGGCATTTGCAGCTCGCAATAGTGCAGAGTTATCTCAAAGAAAAGGGCCACGGTGTTTCTGTATCTCTATTATGTTGGTGCGGCTTCGGAACTTTTAAATATCTTGATATATCTCGAGAACTACGCATCTGATCAAAAAATATCATAGAACGTAAAAAGTAGGAAACTTAATTCTCTACAAAAAAGGTCTCTTAACATTTTGCCATAGCTCGCTTCGTTTCCGAGATATTTGCAGATATATCTCAAGGGAAGGGGCCTGACGGACATATTTCGAGATATTTCTTCTTCTTGTTGTTCTTGTTCTGCACAGCTAAGCTGGAAGTGGCATTTGCAGCTCGCAATAGTGCAGAGTTATCTCAAAGAAAAGGGCCACGGTGTTTCTGTATCTCTATTATGTTGGTGCGGCTTCGGAACTTTTAAATATCTTGATATATCTCGGGAACTACGCATCTGATCAAAAAATATCATAGAACATAAAAAGTAGGAAACTTAATTCTCTACAAATAAAGTCTCTTAACATTGTGCCATAGCTCGCTTCGTTTCCGAGACATTTGCAGATTTATCTCAAGGGAAGGGGCCTGACGGACATATTTCGAGATATTTCTTCTTCTTGTTGTTCTTCTTCTGCACAGCTAAGCTGGAAGTGGCATTCGCAGCTCGCAATAGTGCAGAGTTATCTGAAAGAAAGGGGCCACGGTGTTTCTGTATCTCTATTATGTTGGTGCGGCTTCGGAACTTTTAAATATCTTGATATATCTCGAGAACTACGCATCTGATCAAAAAATATCATAGAACATAAAAAGTAGGAAACTTAATTCTCTACAAAGAAGGTCTCTTAACATTTTGCCATAGCTCGCTTCGTTTCCGAGATATTTGCAGATTTATCTCAAGGGAAGGGGCCTGACGGACATATTTCGAGATATTTCTTCTTCTTGTTGTTCTTCTTCTGCACAGCTAAACTGGAAGTGGCATTTCCAGCTCGCAATAGTGCAGAGTTATCTCAAAGAAAGGGGCCACGGTGTTTCTGTATCTCTATTATGTTGGTGCGGCTTCGAAACTTTTAAATATCTTGATATATCTCGAGAACTACGCATCTGATCAAAAAATATCATAGAACATAAAAAGTAGGAAACTTAATTCTCTACAAATAAAGTCTCTTAACATTTTGCCATGGCTCGCTTCGTGTCCGAGATATTTGCAGATTTATCTCAAGGGAAGGGGCCTGACGGACATATTTCGAGATATTTCTTCTTCTTGTTGTTCTTCTTCTGCACAGCTAAGCTGGAAGTAGCATTTGCAGCTCGCAATAGTGCAGAGTTATCTCAAAGAAAGGGGCCACGGTGCTTCTGTATCTCTATTATGTTGGTGCGGCTTCGGAACTTTTAAATATCTTCATATATCTCGAGAACTACGCATCTGATCAAAAAATATCATAGAACATAAAAAGTAGGAAACTTAATTCTCTACAAAAAAGGTCTCTTAACATTTTGCCATAGCTCGCTTGGTTTCCGAGATATATGCAGGTTTATCTCAAGGGAAGGGGCCTGACGGACATATTTCGAGATACTTCTTCTTCTTGTTGTTCTTCTTCTGCACAGCTAAGCTGGAAGTGGCATTTGCAGCTCGCAATAGTGCAGAGTTATCTCAAAGAAAGGGGCCACCGTGTTTCTGTATCTCTATTATGTTGGTGCGGCTTCGGAACTTTTAAATATCTTGATATATCTCGAGAACTACGCATCTGATCAAAAAATATCATAGAACATAAAAAGTGGGAAACTTAATTCTCTACAAATAAAGTGTCTTAACATTTTGCCATAGCTCGCTTCGTTTCCGAGATATTTGCAGATTTATCTCAAGGGAAGGGGCCTGACGGACATATTTCGAGATATTTCTTCTTCTTGTTGTCCTTCTTCTGCACAGCTAAGCTGGAAGTGGCATTTGCAGCTCGCAATAGTGCACAGTTATCTCAAAGAAAGGGGCCACGGTGTTTCTGTATCTCTATTATGTTCGTGCGGCTTCGGAACTTTTAAATATCTTGATATATCTCGAGAACTACGCATCTGATCAAAAAATATCATAGAACATAAAAAGTAGGAAACTTAATTCTCTACAAATAAAGTCTCTTAACATTGTGCAATAGCTCGCATCGTTTCCGAGATATTTGCAGATTTATCTCAAGGGAAGGGGCCTGACGGACATATTTCGAGATATTTCTTCTTCTTGTTGTTCTTCTTCTGCACAGCTAAACTGGAAGTGGCATTTCCAGCTCGCAATAGTGCAGAGTTATCTCAAAGAAAGGGGCCACGGTGTTTCTGTATCTCTATTATGTTGGTGCGGCTTCGGAACTTTTAAATATCTTGATATATCACGAGAACTACGCATCTGATCAAAAAATATCATAGAACATAAAAAGTAGGAAACTTAATTCTCTACAAATAAAGTCTCTTAACATTTTGCCATGGCTCGCTTCGTTTCCGAGATATTTGCAGATTTATCTCAAGGGAAGGGGCCTGACGGACATATTTCGAGATATTTCTTCTTCTTGTTGTTCTTCTTCTGCACAGCTAAGCTGGAAGTGGCATTTGCAGCTCGCAATAGTGCAGAGTTATCTCAAAGAAAGGGGCCACGGTGCTTCTGTATCTCTATTATGTTGGTGCGGCTTCGGAACTTTTAAATATCTTCATATATCTCGAGAACTACGCATCTGATCAAAAAATATCATAGAAGATAAAAAGTAGGAAACTTAATTCTCTACAAAAAAGGTCTCTTAACATTTTGCCATAGCTCGGTTCGTTTCCGAGATATATGCAGATTTATCTCAAGGGAAGGGGCCTGACGGACATATTTCGAGATATTTCTTCTTCTTGTTGTTCTTCTTCTGCACAGCTAAGCTGGAAGTGGCATTTGCAGCTCGCAATAGTGCAGAGTTATCTCAAAGAAAGGGGCCACGGTGTTTCTGTATCTCTATTATGTTGGTGCGGCTTCGGAACTTTTAAATATCTTGATATATCTCGAGAACTACGCATCTGATCAAAAAATATCATAGAACATAAAAAGTAGGAAACTTTATTCTCTACAAATAAGGTCTCTTAACATTTTGCCATAGCTCGCTTCGTTTCCGAGATATTTGCAGATTCATCTCAAGGGAAGGGGCCTGACGGACATATTTCGAGATATTTCTTCTTGTTGTTGTTCTTCTTCTGCACAGCTAAACTGGAAGTGGCATTTCCAGCTCGCAATAGTGCAGAGTTATCTCACAGAAATGGGCCACGGTGTTTCTGTATCTCTATTATGTTGGTGCGGCTTCGGAACTTTTAAATATCTTGATATATCTCGAGAACTACGCATCTGATCAAAAAATATCATAGAACATAAAAAGTAGGAAACTTAATTCTCTACAAATAAAGTGCCTTAACATTGTGCCATAGCTCGCTTCGTTTCCGAGATATTTGGAGATTTATCTCAAGGGAAGGGGCCTGACGGACATATTTCGAGACACTTCTTCTTCTTGTTGTTCTTCTTCTGCACAGCTAAGCTGGAAGTGGCATTTGCAGCTCGCAATAGTGCAGAGTTATCTCAAAGAAAGGGGCCACGGTGTTTCTGTATCTCTATTATGTTGGTGCGGCTTCGGAGCTTTTAAATATCTTGATATATCTCGAGAACTACGCATCTGATCAAAAAATATCATAGAACGTAAAAAGTAGGAAACTTAATTCTCTACAAAAAAGGTCTCTTAACATTTTGCCATAGCTCGCTTCGTTTCCGAGATATTTGCAGATATATCTCAAGGGAAGGGGCCTGACGGACATATTTCGAGATATTTCTTCTTCTTGTTGTTCTTGTTCTGCACAGCTAAGCTGGAAGTGGCATTTGCAGCTCGCAATAGTGCAGAGTTATCTGAAAGAAAGGGGCCACGGTGTTTCTGTATCTCTATTATGTTGGTGCGGCTTCGGAACTTTTAAGTATCTTGATATATCTCGGGAACTACGCATCTGATCAAAAAATATCATAGAACATAAAAAGTAGGAAACTTAATTCTCTACAAATAAAGTCTCTTAACATTGTGCCATAGCTCGCTTCGTTTCCGAGATATTTGCAGATTTATCTCAAGGGAAGGGGCCTGACGGACATATTTCGAGATATTTCTTCTTCTTGTTGTTCTTCTTCTGCACAGCTAAGCTGGAAGTAGCATTTGCAGCTCGCAATAGTGCAGAGTTATCTCAAAGAAAGGGGCCACGGTGCTTCTGTATCTCTATTATGTTGGTGCGGCTTCGGAACTTTTAAATATCTTCATATATCTCGAGAACTACGCATCTGATCAAAAAATATCATAGAACATAAAAAGTAGGAAACTTAATTCTCTACAAAAAAGGTCTCTTAACATTTTGCCATAGCTCGCTTGGTTTCCGAGATATATGCAGGTTTATCTCAAGGGAAGGGGCCTGACGGACATATTTCGAGATACTTCTTCTTCTTGTTGTTCTTCTTCTGCACAGCTAAGCTGGAAGTGGCATTTGCAGCTCGCAATAGTGCAGAGTTATCTCAAAGAAAGGGGCCACGGTGTTTCTGTATCTCTATTATGTTGGTGCGGCTTCGGAACTTTTAAATATCTTGATATATCTCGAGAACTACGCATCTGATCAAAAAATATCATAGAACATAAAAAGTGGGAAACTTAATTCTCTACAAATAAAGTGTCTTAACATTTTGCCATAGCTCGCTTCGTTTCCGAGATATTTGCAGATTTATCTCAAGGGAAGGGGCCTGACGGACATATTTCGAGATATTTCTTCTTCTTGTTGTTCTTCTTCTGCACAGCTAAACTGGAAGTGGCATTTCCAGCTCGCAATAGTGCAGAGTTATCTCAAAGAAAGGGGCCACGGTGTTTCTGTATCTCTATTATGTTGGTGCGGCTTCGGAACTTTTAAATATCTTGATATATCACGAGAACTACGCATCTGATCAAAAAATATCATAGAACATAAAAAGTAGGAAACTTAATTCTCTACAAATAAAGTCTCTTAACATTTTGCCATGGCTCGCTTCGTTTCCGAGATATTTGCAGATTTATCTCAAGGGAAGGGGCCTGACGGACATATTTCGAGATATTTCTTCTTCTTGTTGTTCTTCTTCTGCACAGCTAAGCTGGAAGTGGCATTTGCAGCTCGCAATAGTGCAGAGTTATCTCAAAGAAAGGGGCCACGGTGCTTCTGTATCTCTATTATGTTGGTGCGGCTTCGGAACTTTTAAATATCTTCATATATCTCGAGAACTACGCATCTGATCAAAAAATATCATAGAACATAAAAAGTAGGAAACTTAATTCTCTACAAAAAAGGTCTCTTAACATTTTGCCATAGCTCGGTTCGTTTCCGAGATATATGCAGATTTATCTCAAGGGAAGGGGCCTGACGGACATATTTCGAGATATTTCTTCTTCTTGTTGTTCTTCTTCTGCACAGCTAAGCTGGAAGTGGCATTTGCAGCTCGCAATAGTGCAGAGTTATCTCAAAGAAAGGGGCCACGGTGTTTCTGTATCTCTATTATGTTGGTGCGGCTTCGGAACTTTTAAATATCTTGATATATCTCGAGAACTACGCATCTGATCAAAAAATATCATAGAACATAAAAAGTAGGAAACTTTATTCTCTACAAATAAAGTCTCTTAACATTTTGCCATAGCTCACTTCGTTTCCGAGATATTTGCAGATTCATCTCAAGGGAAGGGGCCTGACGGACATATTTCGAGATATTTCTTCTTGTTGTTGTTCTTCTTCTGCACAGCTAAACTGGAAGTGGCATTTCCAGCTCGCAATAGTGCAGAGTTATCTCACAGAAATGGGCCACGGTGTTTCTGTATCTCTATTATGTTGGTGCGGCTTCGGAACTTTTAAATATCTTGATATATCTCGAGAACTACGCATCTGATCAAAAAATATCATAGAACATAAAAAGTAGGAAACTTAATTCTCTACAAATAAAGTGCCTTAACATTGTGCCATAGCTCGCTTCGTTTCCGAGATATTTGGAGATTTATCTCAAGGGAAGGGGCCTGACGGACATATTTCGAGACACTTCTTCTTCTTGTTGTTCTTCTTCTGCACAGCTAAGCTGGAAGTGGCATTTGCAGCTCGCAATAGTGCAGAGTTATCTCAAAGAAAGGGGCCACGGTGTTTCTGTATCTCTATTATGTTGGTGCGGCTTCGGAACTTTTAAATATCTTGATATATCTCGAGAACTACGCATCTGATCAAAAAATATCATAGAACATAAAAAGTAGGAAACTTAATTCTCTACAAAGAAAGTCTCTTAACATTGTGCAATAGCTCGCATCGTTTCCGAGATATTTGCAGATTTATCTCAAGGGAAGGGGCCTGACGGACATATTTCGAGATATTTCTTCTTCTTGTTGTTCTTCTTCTGCACAGCTAAGCTGGAAGTAGCATTTGCAGCTCGCAATAGTGCAGAGTTATCTCAAAGAAAGGGGCCACGGTGCTTCTGTATCTCTATTATGTTGGTGCGGCTTCGGAACTTTTAAATATCTTCATATATCTCGAGAACTACGCATCTGATCAAAAAATATCATAGAACATAAAAAGTAGGAAACTTAATTCTCTACAAAAAAGGTCTCTTAACATTTTGCCATAGCTCGCTTGGTTTCCGAGATATATGCAGGTTTATCTCAAGGGAAGGGGCCTGACGGACATATTTCGAGATACTTCTTCTTCTTGTTGTTCTTCTTCTGCACAGCTAAGCTGGAAGTGGCATTTGCAGCTCGCAATAGTGCAGAGTTATCTCAAAGAAAGGGGCCACCGTGTTTCTGTATCTCTATTATGTTGGTGCGGCTTCGGAACTTTTAAATATCTTGATATATCTCGAGAACTACGCATCTGATCAAAAAATATCATAGAACATAAAAAGTGGGAAACTTAATTCTCTACAAATAAAGTGTCTTAACATTTTGCCATAGCTCGCTTCGTTTCCGAGATATTTGCAGATTTATCTCAAGGGAAGGGGCCTGACGGACATATTTCGAGATATTTCTTCTTCTTGTTGTCCTTCTTCTGCACAGCTAAGCTGGAAGTGGCATTTGCAGCTCGCAATAGTGCACAGTTATCTCAAAGAAAGGGGCCACGGTGTTTCTGTATCTCTATTATGTTCGTGCGGCTTCGGAACTTTTAAATATCTTGATATATCTCGAGAACTACGCATCTGATCAAAAAATATCATAGAACATAAAAAGTAGGAAACTTAATTCTCTACAAATAAAGTCTCTTAACATTGTGCAATAGCTCGCATCGTTTCCGAGATATTTGCAGATTTATCTCAAGGGAAGGGGCCTGACGGACATATTTCGAGATATTTCTTCTTCTTGTTGTTCTTCTTCTGCACAGCTAAACTGGAAGTGGCATTTCCAGCTCGCAATAGTGCAGAGTTATCTCAAAGAAAGGGGCCACGGTGTTTCTGTATCTCTATTATGTTGGTGCGGCTTCGGAACTTTTAAATATCTTGATATATCACGAGAACTACGCATCTGATCAAAAAATATCATAGAACATAAAAAGTAGGAAACTTAATTCTCTACAAATAAAGTCTCTTAACATTTTGCCATGGCTCGCTTCGTTTCCGAGATATTTGCAGATTTATCTCAAGGGAAGGGGCCTGACGGACATATTTCGAGATATTTCTTCTTCTTGTTGTTCTTCTTCTGCACAGCTAAGCTGGAAGTGGCATTTGCAGCTCGCAATAGTGCAGAGTTATCTCAAAGAAAGGGGCCACGGTGCTTCTGTATCTCTATTATGTTGGTGCGGCTTCGGAACTTTTAAATATCTTCATATATCTCGAGAACTACGCATCTGATCAAAAAATATCATAGAAGATAAAAAGTAGGAAACTTAATTCTCTACAAAAAAGGTCTCTTAACATTTTGCCATAGCTCGGTTCGTTTCCGAGATATATGCAGATTTATCTCAAGGGAAGGGGCCTGACGGACATATTTCGAGATATTTCTTCTTCTTGTTGTTCTTCTTCTGCACAGCTAAGCTGGAAGTGGCATTTGCAGCTCGCAATAGTGCAGAGTTATCTCAAAGAAAGGGGCCACGGTGTTTCTGTATCTCTATTATGTTGGTGCGGCTTCGGAACTTTTAAATATCTTGATATATCTCGAGAACTACGCATCTGATCAAAAAATATCATAGAACATAAAAAGTAGGAAACTTTATTCTCTACAAATAAGGTCTCTTAACATTTTGCCATAGCTCGCTTCGTTTCCGAGATATTTGCAGATTCATCTCAAGGGAAGGGGCCTGACGGACATATTTCGAGATATTTCTTCTTGTTGTTGTTCTTCTTCTGCACAGCTAAACTGGAAGTGGCATTTCCAGCTCGCAATAGTGCAGAGTTATCTCACAGAAATGGGCCACGGTGTTTCTGTATCTCTATTATGTTGGTGCGGCTTCGGAACTTTTAAATATCTTGATATATCTCGAGAACTACGCATCTGATCAAAAAATATCATAGAACATAAAAAGTAGGAAACTTAATTCTCTACAAATAAAGTGCCTTAACATTGTGCCATAGCTCGCTTCGTTTCCGAGATATTTGGAGATTTATCTCAAGGGAAGGGGCCTGACGGACATATTTCGAGACACTTCTTCTTCTTGTTGTTCTTCTTCTGCACAGCTAAGCTGGAAGTGGCATTTGCAGCTCGCAATAGTGCAGAGTTATCTCAAAGAAAGGGGCCACGGTGTTTCTGTATCTCTATTATGTTGGTGCGGCTTCGGAGCTTTTAAATATCTTGATATATCTCGAGAACTACGCATCTGATCAAAAAATATCATAGAACGTAAAAAGTAGGAAACTTAATTCTCTACAAAAAAGGTCTCTTAACATTTTGCCATAGCTCGCTTCGTTTCCGAGATATTTGCAGATATATCTCAAGGGAAGGTGCCTGACGGACATATTTCGAGATATTTCTTCTTCTTGTTGTTCTTGTTCTGCACAGCTAAGCTGGAAGTGGCATTTGCAGCTCGCAATAGTGCAGAGTTATCTGAAAGAAAGGGGCCACGGTGTTTCTGTATCTCTATTATGTTGGTGCGGCTTCGGAACTTTTAAATATCTTGATATATCTCGGGAACTACGCATCTGATCAAAAAATATCATAGAACATAAAAAGTAGGAAACTTAATTCTCTACAAATAAAGTCTCTTAACATTGTGCCATAGCTCGCTTCGTTTCCGAGATATTTGCAGATTTATCTCAAGGGAAGGGGCCTGACGGACATATTTCGAGATATTTCTTCTTCTTGTTGTTCTTCTTCTGCACAGCTAAGCTGGAAGTGGCATTCGCAGCTCGCAATAGTGCAGAGTTATCTGAAAGAAAGGGGCCACGGTGTTTCTGTATCTCTATTATGTTGGTGCGGCTTCGGAACTTTTAAATATCTTGATATATCTCGAGAACTACGCATCTGATCAAAAAATATCATAGAACATAAAAAGTAGGAAACTTAATTCTCTACAAAGAAGGTCTCTTAACATTTTGCCATAGCTCGCTTCGTTTCCGAGATATTTGCAGATTTATCTCAAGGGAAGGGGCCTGACGGACATATTTCGAGATATTTCTTCTTCTTGTTGTTCTTCTTCTGCACAGCTAAACTGGAAGTGGCATTTCCAGCTCGCAATAGTGCAGAGTTATCTCAAAGAAAGGGGCCACGGTGTTTCTGTATCTCTATTATGTTGGTGCGGGTTCGAAACTTTTAAATATCTTGATATATCTCGAGAACTACGCATCTGATCAAAAAATATCATAGAACATAAAAAGTAGGAAACTTAATTCTCTACAAATAAAGTCTCTTAACATTTTGCCATGGCTCGCTTCGTTTCCGAGATATTTGCAGATTTATCTCAAGGGAAGGGGCCTGACGGACATATTTCGAGATATTTCTTCTTCTTGTTGTTCTTCTTCTGCACAGCTAAGCTGGAAGTAGCATTTGCAGCTCGCAATAGTGCAGAGTTATCTCAAAGAAAGGGGCCACGGTGCTTCTGTATCTCTATTATGTTGGTGCGGCTTCGGAACTTTTAAATATCTTCATATATCTCGAGAACTACGCATCTGATCAAAAAATATCATAGAACATAAAAAGTAGGAAACTTAATTCTCTACAAAAAAGGTCTCTTAACATTTTGCCATAGCTCGCTTGGTTTCCGAGATATATGCAGGTTTATCTCAAGGGAAGGGGCCTGACGGACATATTTCGAGATACTTCTTCTTCTTGTTGTTCTTCTTCTGCACAGCTAAGCTGGAAGTGGCATTTGCAGCTCGCAATAGTGCAGAGTTATCTCAAAGAAAGGGGCCACGGTGTTTCTGTATCTCTATTATGTTGGTGCGGCTTCGGAACTTTTAAATATCTTGATATATCTCGAGAACTACGCATCTGATCAAAAAATATCATAGAACATAAAAAGTGGGAAACTTAATTCTCTACAAATAAAGTGTCTTAACATTTTGCCATAGCTCGCTTCGTTTCCGAGATATTTGCAGATTTATCTCAAGGGAAGGGGCCTGACGGACATATTTCGAGATATTTCTTCTTCTTGTTGTCCTTCTTCTGCACAGCTAAGCTGGAAGTGGCATTTGCAGCTCGCAATAGTGCACAGTTATCTCAAAGAAAGGGGCCACGGTGTTTCTGTATCTCTATTATGTTCGTGCGGCTTCGGAACTTTTAAATATCTTGATATATCTCGAGAACTACGCATCTGATCAAAAAATATCATAGAACATAAAAAGTAGGAAACTTAATTCTCTACAAAGAAAGTCTCTTAACATTGTGCAATAGCTCGCATCGTTTCCGAGATATTTGCAGATTTATCTCAAGGGAAGGGGCCTGACGGACATATTTCGAGATATTTCTTCTTCTTGTTGTTCTTCTTCTGCACAGCTAAACTGGAAGTGGCATTTCCAGCTCGCAATAGTGCAGAGTTATCTCAAAGAAAGGGGCCACGGTGTTTCTGTATCTCTATTATGTTGGTGCGGCTTCGGAACTTTTAAATATCTTGATATATCACGAGAACTACGCATCTGATCAAAAAATATCATAGAACATAAAAAGTAGGAAACTTAATTCTCTACAAATAAAGTCTCTTAACATTTTGCCATGGCTCGCTTCGTTTCCGAGATATTTGCAGATTTATCTCAAGGGAAGGGGCCTGACGGACATATTTCGAGATATTTCTTCTTCTTGTTGTTCTTCTTCTGCACAGCTAAGCTGGAAGTGGCATTTGCAGCTCGCAATAGTGCAGAGTTATCTCAAAGAAAGGGGCCACGGTGCTTCTGTATCTCTATTATGTTGGTGCGGCTTCGGAACTTTTAAATATCTTCATATATCTCGAGAACTACGCATCTGATCAAAAAATATCATAGAACATAAAAAGTAGGAAACTTAATTCTCTACAAAAAAGGTCTCTTAACATTTTGCCATAGCTCGGTTCGTTTCCGAGATATATGCAGATTTATCTCAAGGGAAGGGGCCTGACGGACATATTTCGAGATATTTCTTCTTCTTGTTGTTCTTCTTCTGCACAGCTAAGCTGGAAGTGGCATTTGCAGCTCGCAATAGTGCAGAGTTATCTCAAAGAAAGGGGCCACGGTGTTTCTGTATCTCTATTATGTTGGTGCGGCTTCGGAACTTTTAAATATCTTGATATATCTCGAGAACTACGCATCTGATCAAAAAATATCATAGAACATAAAAAGTAGGAAACTTTATTCTCTACAAATAAAGTCTCTTAACATTTTGCCATAGCTCACTTCGTTTCCGAGATATTTGCAGATTCATCTCAAGGGAAGGGGCCTGACGGACATATTTCGAGATATTTCTTCTTGTTGTTGTTCTTCTTCTGCACAGCTAAACTGGAAGTGGCATTTCCAGCTCGCAATAGTGCAGAGTTATCTCACAGAAATGGGCCACGGTGTTTCTGTATCTCTATTATGTTGGTGCGGCTTCGGAACTTTTAAATATCTTGATATATCTCGAGAACTACGCATCTGATCAAAAAATATCATAGAACATAAAAAGTAGGAAACTTAATTCTCTACAAATAAAGTGCCTTAACATTGTGCCATAGCTCGCTTCGTTTCCGAGATATTTGGAGATTTATCTCAAGGGAAGGGGCCTGACGGACATATTTCGAGACACTTCTTCTTCTTGTTGTTCTTCTTCTGCACAGCTAAGCTGGAAGTGGCATTTGCAGCTCGCAATAGTGCAGAGTTATCTCAAAGAAAGGGGCCACGGTGTTTCTGTATCTCTATTATGTTGGTGCGGCTTCGGAACTTTTAAATATCTTGATATATCTCGAGAACTACGCATCTGATCAAAAAATATCATAGAACATAAAAAGTAGGAAACTTAATTCTCTACAAAGAAAGTCTCTTAACATTGTGCAATAGCTCGCATCGTTTCCGAGATATTTGCAGATTTATCTCAAGGGAAGGGGCCTGACGGACATATTTCGAGATATTTCTTCTTCTTGTTGTTCTTCTTCTGCACAGCTAAACTGGAAGTGGCATTTCCAGCTCGCAATAGTGCAGAGTTATCTCAAAGAAAGGGGCCACGGTGTTTCTGTATCTCTATTATGTTGGTGCGGCTTCGGAACTTTTAAATATCTTGATATATCACGAGAACTACGCATCTGATCAAAAAATATCATAGAACATAAAAAGTAGGAAACTTAATTCTCTGCAAATAAAGTCTCTTAACATTTTGCCATGGCTCGCTTCGTTTCCGAGATATTTGCAGATTTATCTCAAGGGAAGGGGCCTGACGGACATATTTCGAGATATTTCTTCTTCTTGTTGTTCTTCTTCTGCACAGCTAAGCTGGAAGTGGCATTTGCAGCTCGCAATAGTGCAGAGTTATCTCAAAGAAAGGGGCCACGGTGCTTCTGTATCTCTATTATGTTGGTGCGGCTTCGGAACTTTTAAATATCTTCATATATCTCGAGAACTACGCATCTGATCAAAAAATATCATAGAACATAAAAAGTAGGAAACTTAATACACTACAAAAAAGGTCTCTTAACATTTTGCCATAGCTCGCTTCGTTTCCGAGATATATGCAGATTTATCTCAAGGGAAGGGGCCTGACGGACATATTTCGAGATATTTCTTCTTCTTGTTGTTCTTCTTCTGCACAGCTAAGCTGGAAGTGGCATTTGCAGCTCGCAATAGTGCAGAGTTATCTCAAAGAAAGGGGCCACGGTGTTTCTGTATCTCTATTATGTTGGTGCGGCTTCGGAACTTTTAAATATCTTGATATATCTCGAGAACTACGCATCTGATCAAAAAATATCATAGAACATAAAAAGTAGGAAACTTTATTCTCTACAAATAAAGTCTCTTAACATTTTGCCATAGCTCGCTTCGTTTCCGAGATATTTGCAGATTCATCTCAAGGGAAGGGGCCTGACGGACATATTTCGAGATATTTCTTCTTCTTGTTGTTCTTCTTCTGCACAGCTAAACTGGAAGTGGCATTTCCAGCTCGCAATAGTGCAGAGTTATCTCACAGAAAGGGGCCACGGTGTTTCTGTATCTCTATTATGTTGGTGCGGCTTCGGAACTTTTAAATATCTTGATATATCTCGAGAACTACGCATCTGATCAAAAAATATCATAGAACATAAAAAGTAGGAAACTTAATTCTCTACAAATAAAGTGTCTTAACATTGTGCCACAGCTCGCTTCGTTTCCGAGATATTTGCAGATTTATCTCAAGGGAAGGGGCCTGACGGACATATTTCGAGACACTTCTTCTTCTTGTTGTTCTTCTTCTGCACAGCTAAGCTGGAAGTGGCATTTGCAGCTCGCAATAGTGCACGGTTATCTCAAAGAAAGGGGCCACGGTGTTTCTGTATCTCTATTATGTTGGTGCGGCTTCGGAACTTTTAAATATCTTGATATATCTCGAGAACTACGCATCTGATCAAAAAATATCATAGAAAATAAAAAGTAGGAAACTTAATTCTCTGCAAAAAAGGTCTCTCAACATTTTGCCATAGCTCGCTTCGTTTCCGAGATATATGCAGATTTATCTCAAGGGAAGGGGCCTGACGGACATATTTCGAGATATTTCTTCTTCTCGTTGTTCTTCTTCTGCACAGCTAAGCTGGAAGTGGCATTTGCAGCTCGCAATAGTGCAGAGTTATCTCAAAGAAGGAGGCCACGGTGTTTCTGTACCTCTATTATGTTGGTGCAGCTTCGGAACTTTTAAATATCTTGATATATCTCGAGAACTACGCCTCTGATCAAAAAATATCATAGAACATAAAAAGTAGAAAACCTAATTCTCTACAAAAAAGGTCTCTTAACATTTTGCCATAGCTCGCTTTGTTTCCGAGATATATGCAGATTTATCTCAAGGGAAGGGGCCTGACGGACATATTTCGAGATATTTCTTCTTCTTGTTGTTCTTCTTCTGCACAGCTAAGCTGGAAGTGGCATTTGCGGCTCGCACTAGTGCAGAGTTATCTCAGAGAAAGGGGCCACGGTGATTCTGTATCTCTATTATGTTGGTGCGGCTTCGGAACTTTTAAATATCTCTATATTTCTCGAAAACCACGCTTCTGATCAAAAAATATCATAGAACATAAATTGTAGGAAACATAATTCCCTACAAAAAAGGTCTCTTAAGATTTTGCCATAGCTCGTTTCGTTTCCGAGATATTTGCAGATATATCTCAAGGGAAGGGGCCTGACGGACATATTTCGAGATATTTCTTCTTCTTGTTGTTCTTCTTCCGCTCAGCTAAGCTGGAAGTGGCATTTGCAGCTCGCAATAGTGCACAGTTATCTCAAAGAAAGGGGCCACGGTGTTTCTGTATCTCTATTATGTTGGTGCGGCTTCGGAACTTTTAAATATCTTGATATATCTCGAGAACTACGCATCTGATCAAAAAATATCATAGAACATAAAAAGTAGGAAACTTAATTCTCTACAAAGAAAGTCTCTTAACATTGTGCAATAGCTCGCATCGTTTCCGAGATATTTGCAGATTTATCTCAAGGGAAGGGGCCTGACGGACATATTTCGAGATATTTCTTCTTCTTGTTGTTCTTCTTCTGCACAGCTAAACTGGAAGTGGCATTTCCAGCTCGCAATAGTGCAGAGTTATCTCAAAGAAAGGGGCCACGGTGTTTCTGTATCTCTATTATGTTGGTGCGGCTTCGGAACTTTTAAATATCTTGATATATCACGAGAACTACGCATCTGATCAAAAAATATCATAGAACATAAAAAGTAGGAAACTTAATTCTCTGCAAATAAAGTCTCTTAACATTTTGCCATGGCTCGCTTCGTTTCCGAGATATTTGCAGATTTATCTCAAGGGAAGGGGCCTGACGGACATATTTCGAGATATTTCTTCTTCTTGTTGTTCTTCTTCTGCACAGCTAAGCTGGAAGTGGCATTTGCAGCTCGCAATAGTGCAGAGTTATCTCAAAGAAAGGGGCCACGGTGCTTCTGTATCTCTATTATGTTGGTGCGGCTTCGGAACTTTTAAATATCTTCATATATCTCGAGAACTACGCATCTGATCAAAAAATATCATAGAACATAAAAAGTAGGAAACTTAATACACTACAAAAAAGGTCTCTTAACATTTTGCCATAGCTCGCTTCGTTTCCGAGATATATGCAGATTTATCTCAAGGGAAGGGGCCTGACGGACATATTTCGAGATATTTCTTCTTCTTGTTGTTCTTCTTCTGCACAGCTAAGCTGGAAGTGGCATTTGCAGCTCGCAATAGTGCAGAGTTATCTCAAAGAAAGGGGCCACGGTGTTTCTGTATCTCTATTATGTTGGTGCGGCTTCGGAACTTTTAAATATCTTGATATATCTCGAGAACTACGCATCTGATCAAAAAATATCATAGAACATAAAAAGTAGGAAACTTTATTCTCTACAAATAAAGTCTCTTAACATTTTGCCATAGCTCGCTTCGTTTCCGAGATATTTGCAGATTCATCTCAAGGGAAGGGGCCTGACGGACATATTTCGAGATATTTCTTCTTCTTGTTGTTCTTCTTCTGCACAGCTAAACTGGAAGTGGCATTTCCAGCTCGCAATAGTGCAGAGTTATCTCACAGAAAGGGGCCACGGTGTTTCTGTATCTCTATTATGTTGGTGCGGCTTCGGAACTTTTAAATATCTTGATATATCTCGAGAACTACGCATCTGATCAAAAAATATCATAGAACATAAAAAGTAGGAAACTTAATTCTCTACAAATAAAGTGTCTTAACATTGTGCCACAGCTCGCTTCGTTTCCGAGATATTTGCAGATTTATCTCAAGGGAAGGGGCCTGACGGACATATTTCGAGACACTTCTTCTTCTTGTTGTTCTTCTTCTGCACAGCTAAGCTGGAAGTGGCATTTGCAGCTCGCAATAGTGCACGGTTATCTCAAAGAAAGGGGCCACGGTGTTTCTGTATCTCTATTATGTTGGTGCGGCTTCGGAACTTTTAAATATCTTGATATATCTCGAGAACTACGCATCTGATCAAAAAATATCATAGAAAATAAAAAGTAGGAAACTTAATTCTCTGCAAAAAAGGTCTCTCAACATTTTGCCATAGCTCGCTTCGTTTCCGAGATATATGCAGATTTATCTCAAGGGAAGGGGCCTGACGGACATATTTCGAGATATTTCTTCTTCTCGTTGTTCTTCTTCTGCACAGCTAAGCTGGAAGTGGCATTTGCAGCTCGCAATAGTGCAGAGTTATCTCAAAGAAGGAGGCCACGGTGTTTCTGTACCTCTATTATGTTGGTGCAGCTTCGGAACTTTTAAATATCTTGATATATCTCGAGAACTACGCCTCTGATCAAAAAATATCATAGAACATAAAAAGTAGAAAACCTAATTCTCTACAAAAAAGGTCTCTTAACATTTTGCCATAGCTCGCTTCGTTTCCGAGATATATGCAGATTTATCTCAAGGGAAGGGGCCTGACGGACATATTTCGAGATATTTCTTCTTCTTGTTGTTCTTCTTCTGCACAGCTAAGCTGGAAGTGGCATTTGCGGCTCGCACTAGTGCAGTGTTATCTCAAAGAAAGGGGCCACGGTGATTCTGTATCTCTATTATGTTGGTGCGGCTTCGGAACTTTTAAATATCTCTATATTTCTCGAAAACCACGCTTCTGATCAAAAAATATCATAGAACATAAATTGTAGGAAACATAATTCCCTACAAAAAAGGTCTCTTAAGATTTTGCCATAGCTCGTTTCGTTTCCGAGATATTTGCAGATATATCTCAAGGGAAGGGGCCTGACGGACATATTTCGAGATATTTCTTCTTCTTGTTGTTCTTCTTCCGCTCAGCTAAGCTGGAAGTGGCATTTGCAGCTCGCAATAGTGCACAGTTATCTCAAAGAAAGGGGCCACGGTGTTTCTGTATCTCTATTATGTTCGTGCGGCTTCGAAACTTTTAAATATCTTGATATATCTCGAGAACTACGCATCTGATCAAAAAATATCATAGAACATAAAAAGTAGGAAACTTAATTCTCTACAAATAAAGTCTCTTAACATTGTGCAATAGCTCGCATCGTTTCCGAGATATTTGCAGATTTATCTCAAGGGAAGGGGCCTGACGGACATATTTCGAGATATTTCTTCTTCTTGTTGTTCTTCTTCTGCACAGCTAAACTGGAAGTGGCATTTCCAGCTCGCAATAGTGCAGAGTTATCTCAAAGAAAGGGGCCACGGTGTTTCTGTATCTCTATTATGTTGGTGCGGCTTCGGAACTTTTAAATATCTTGATATATCACGAGAACTACGCATCTGATCAAAAAATATCATAGAACATAAAAAGTAGGAAACTTAATTCTCTACAAATAAAGTCTCTTAACATTTTGCCATGGCTCGCTTCGTTTTCGAGATATTTGCAGATTTATCTCAAGGGAAGGGGCCTGACGGACATATTTCGAGATATTTCTTCTTCTTGTTGTTCTTCTTCTGCACAGCTAAGCTGGAAGAGGCATTTGCAGCTCGCAATAGTGCAGAGTTATCTCAAAGAAAGGGGCCACGGTGCTTCTGTATCTCTATTATGTTGGTGCGGCTTCGGAACTTTTAAATATCTTCATATATCTCGAGAACTACGCATCTGATCAAAAAATATCATAGAACATAAAAAGTAGGAAACTTAATTCTCTACAAAAAAGGTCTCTTAACATTTTGCCATAGCTCGGTTCGTTTCCGAGATATATGCAGATTTATCTCAAGGGAAGGGGCCTGACGGACATATTTCGAGATATTTCTTCTTCTTGTTGTTCCTCTTCTGCACAGCTAAGCTGGAAGTGGCATTTGCAGCTCGCAATAGTGCAGAGTTATCTCAAAGAAAGGGGCCACGGTGTTTCTGTATCTCTATTATGTTGGTGCGGCTTCGGAACTTTTAAATATCTTGATATATCTCGAGAACTACGCATCTGATCAAAAAATATCATAGAACATAAAAAGTAGGAAACTTTATTCTCTACAAATAAAGTCTCTTAACATTTTGCCATAGCTCGCTTCGTTTCCGAGATATTTGCAGATTCATCTCAAGGGAACGGGCCTGACGGACATATTTCGAGATATTTCTTCTTGTTGTTGTTCTTCTTCTGCACAGCTAAACTGGAAGTGGCATTTCCAGCTCGCAATAGTGCAGAGTTATCTCACAGAAAGGGGCCACGGTGTTTCTGTATCTCTATTATGTTGGTGCGGCTTCGGAACTTTTAAATATCTTGATATATCTCGAGAACTACGCATCTGATCAAAAAATATCATAGAACATAAAAAGTAGGAAACTTAATTCTCTACAAATAAAGTGCCTTAACATTGTGCCATAGCTCGCTTCGTTTCCGAGATATTTGGAGATTTATCTCAAGGGAAGGGGCCTGACGGACATATTTCGAGACACTTCTTCTTCTTGTTGTTCTTCTTCTGCACAGCTAAGCTGGAAGTGGCATTTGCAGCTCGCAATAGTGCAGAGTTATCTCAAAGAAAGGGGCCACGGTGTTTCTGTATCTCTATTATGTTGGTGCGGCTTCGGAACTTTTAAATATCTTGATATATCTCGAGAACTACGCATCTGATCAAAAAATATCATAGAACATAAAAAGTAGGAAACTTAATTCTCTACAAATAAAGTCTCTTAACATTGTGCAATAGCTCGCATCGTTTCCGAGATATTTGCAGATTTATCTCAAGGGAAGGGGCCTGACGGACATATTTCGAGATATTTCTTCTTCTTGTTGTTCTTCTTCTGCACAGCTAAACTGGAAGTGGCATTTCCAGCTCGCAATAGTGCAGAGTTATCTCAAAGAAAGGGGCCACTGTGTTTCTGTATCTCTATTATGTTGGTGCGGCTTCGGAACTTTTAAATATCTTGATATATCACGAGAACTACGCATCTGATCAAAAAATATCATAGAACATAAAAAGTAGGAAACTTAATTCTCTACAAATAAAGTCTCTTAACATTTTGCCATGGCTCGCTTCGTTTCCGAGATATTTGCAGATTTATCTCAAGGGAAGGGGCCTGACGGACATATTTCGAGATATTTCTTCTTCTTGTTGTTCTTCTTCTGCACAGCTAAGCTGGAAGTGGCATTTGCAGCTCGCAATAGTGCAGAGTTATCTCAAAGAAAGGGGCCACGGTGCTTCTGTATCTCTATTAAGTTGGTGCGGCTTCGGAACTTTTAAATATCTTCATATATCTCGAGAACTACGCATCTGGTCAAAAAATATCATAGAACATAAAAAGTAGGAAACTTAATACACTACAAAAAAGGTCTCTTAACATTTTGCCATAGCTCGCTTCGTTTCCGAGATATATGCAGATTTATCTCAAGGGAAGGGGCCTGACGGACATATTTCGAGATATTTCTTCTTCTTGTTGTTCTTCTTCTGCACAGCTAAGCTGGAAGTGGCATTTGCAGCTCGCAATAGTGCAGAGTTATCTCAAAGAAAGGGGCCACGGTGTTTCTGTATCTCTATTATGTTGGTGCGGCTTCGGAACTTTTAAATATCTTGATATATCTCGAGAACTACGCATCTGATCAAAAAATATCATAGAACATAAAAAGTAGGAAACTTTATTCTCTACAAATAAAGTCTCTTAACATTTTGCCATAGCTCGCTTCGTTTCCGAGATATTTGCAGATTCATCTCAAGGGAAGGGGCCTGACGGACATATTTCGAGATATTTCTTCTTCTTGTTGTTCTTCTTCTGCACAGCTAAACTGGAAGTGGCATTTCCAGCTCGCAATAGTGCAGAGTTATCTCACAGAAAGGGGCCACGGTGTTTCTGTATCTCTATTATGTTGGTGCGGCTTCGGAACTTTTAAATATCTTGATATATCTCGAGAACTACGCATCTGATCAAAAAATATCATAGAACATAAAAAGTAGGAAACTTAATTCTCTACAAATAAAGTGTCTTAACATTGTGCCATAGCTCGCTTCGTTTCCGAGATATTTGCAGATTTATCTCAAGGGAAGGGGCCTGACGGACATATTTCGAGACACTTCTTCTTCTTGTTGTTCTTCTTCTGCACAGCTAAGCTGGAAGTGGCATTTGCAGCTCGCAATAGTGCACGGTTATCTCAAAGAAAGGGGCCACGGTGTTTCTGTATCTCTATTATGTTGGTGCGGCTTCGGAACTTTTAAATATCTTGATATATCTCGAGAACTACGCATCTGATCAAAAAATATCATAGAAAATAAAAAGTAGGAAACTTAATTCTCTGCAAAAAAGGACTCTCAACATTTTGCCATAGCTCGCTTCGTTTCCGAGATATATGCAGATTTATCTCAAGGGAAGGGGCCTGACGGACATATTTCGAGATATTTCTTCTTCTCGTTGTTCTTCTTCTGCACAGCTAAGCTGGAAGTGGCATTTGCAGCTCGCAATAGTGCAGAGTTATCTCAAAGAAGGAGGCCACGGTGTTTCTGTACCTCTATTATGTTGGTGCAGCTTCGGAACTTTTAAATATCTTGATATATCTCGAGAACTACGCCTCTGATCAAAAAATATCATAGAACATAAAAAGTAGAAAACCTAATTCTCTACAAAAAAGGTCTCTTAACATTTTGCCATAGCTCGCTTCGTTTCCGAGATATATGCAGATTTATCTCAAGGGAAGGGGCCTGACGGACATATTTCGAGATATTTCTTCTTCTTGTTGTTCTTCTTCTGCGCAGCTAAGCTGGAAGTGGCATTTGCAGCTCGCAATAGTGCAGAGTTATCTGAAAGAAAGGGGCCACGGTGTTTCTGTATCTCTATTATGTTGGTGCGGCTTCGGAACTTTTAAATATCTTGATATATCTCGAGAACTACGCATCTGATCAAAAAATATCATAGAACATAAAAAGTAGGAAACTTAATTCTCTACAAAAAAGGTCTCCTAACATTTTGCCATAGCTCGCTTCGTTTCCGAGATATTTGCAGATTTATCTCGTGGGAAGGGGCCTGACGGATATATTTCGAGATATTTCTTCTTCTTGTTGTTCTTCTTCTGCACAGCTAAGCTGGAAGTGGCATTTGCGGCTCCCACTAGTGCAGAGTTATCTCAAAGAAAGGGGCCACGGTGATTCTGTATCTCTATTATGTTGGTGCGGCTTCGGAACTTTTAAATATCTCTATATTTCTCGAAAACCACGCTTCTGATCAAAAAATATCATAGAACATAAATTGTAGGAAACATAATTCCCTACAAAAAAGGTCTCTTAAGATTTTGCCATAGCTCGTTTCGTTTCCGAGATATTTGCAGATATATCTCAAGGGAAGGGGCCTGACGGACATATTTCGAGATATTTCTTCTTCTTGTTGTTCTTCTTCTGCACAGCTATACTGGAAGTGGCATTTCCAGCTCGCAATAGTGCAGAGTTATCTGAAAGAAAGGGGCCACGGTGTTTCTGTATCTCTATTATGTTGGTGCGGCTTCGGAACTTTTAAATATCTTGATATATCTCGAGAACTACGCATCTGATCAAAAAATATCATAGAACATAAAAAGTAGGAAACTTAATTCTCTACAAATAAAGTGCCTTAACATTGTGCCATAGCTCGCTTCGTTTCCGAGATATTTGGAGATTTATCTCAAGGGAAGGGGCCTGACGGACATATTTCGAGACACTTCTTCTTCTTGTTGTTCTTCTTCTGCACAGCTAAGCTGGAAGTGGCATTCGCAGCTCGCAATAGTGCAGAGTTATCTCAAAGAAAGGGGCCACGGTGTTTCTGTATCTCTATTATGTTGGTGCGGCTTCGCAACTTTTAAATATCTTGATATATCTCGAGAACTACGCATCTGATCAAAAAATATCATAGAACATAAAAAGTAGGAAACTTAATTCTCTACAAATAAAGTCTCTTAACATTGTGCAATAGCTCGCATCGTTTCCGAGATATTTGCAGATTTATCTCAAGGGAAGGGGCCTGACGGACATATTTCGAGATATTTCTTCTTCTTGTTGTTCTTCTTCTGCACAGCTAAACTGGAAGTGGCATTTCCAGCTCGCAATAGTGCAGAGTTATCTCAAAGAAAGGGGCCACGGTGTTTCTGTATCTCTATTATGTTGGTGCGGCTTCGGAACTTTTAAATATCTTGATATATCACGAGAACTACGCATCTGATCAAAAAATATCATAGAACATAAAAAGTAGGAAACTTAATTCTCTACAAATAAAGTCTCTTAACATTTTGCCATGGCTCGCTTCGTTTCCGAGATATTTGCAGATTTATCTCAAGGGAAGGGGCCTGACGGACATATTTCGAGATATTTCTTCTTCTTGTTGTTCTTCTTCTGCACAGCTAAGCTGGAAGTGGCATTTGCAGCTCGCAATAGTGCAGAGTTATCTCAAAGAAAGGGGCCACGGTGCTTCTGTATCTCTATTAAGTTGGTGCGGCTTCGGAACTTTTAAATATCTTCATATATCTCGAGAACTACGCATCTGGTCAAAAAATATCATAGAACATAAAAAGTAGGAAACTTAATACACTACAAAAAAGGTCTCTTAACATTTTGCCATAGCTCGCTTCGTTTCCGAGATATATGCAGATTTATCTCAAGGGAAGGGGCCTGACGGACATATTTCGAGATATTTCTTCTTCTTGTTGTTCTTCTTCTGCACAGCTAAGCTGGAAGTGGCATTTGCAGCTCGCAATAGTGCAGAGTTATCTCAAAGAAAGGGGCCACGGTGTTTCTGTATCTCTATTATGTTGGTGCGGCTTCGGAACTTTTAAATATCTTGATATATCTCGAGAACTACGCATCTGATCAAAAAATATCATAGAACATAAAAAGTAGGAAACTTTATTCTCTACAAATAAAGTCTCTTAACATTTTGCCATAGCTCGCTTCGTTTCCGAGATATTTGCAGATTCATCTCAAGGGAAGGGGCCTGACGGACATATTTCGAGATATTTCTTCTTCTTGTTGTTCTTCTTCTGCACAGCTAAACTGGAAGTGGCATTTCCAGCTCGCAATAGTGCAGAGTTATCTCACAGAAAGGGGCCACGGTGTTTCTGTATCTCTATTATGTTGGTGCGGCTTCGGAACTTTTAAATATCTTGATATATCTCGAGAACTACGCATCTGATCAAAAAATATCATAGAACATAAAAAGTAGGAAACTTAATTCTCTACAAATAAAGTGTCTTAACATTGTGCCATAGCTCGCTTCGTTTCCGAGATATTTGCAGATTTATCTCAAGGGAAGGGGCCTGACGGACATATTTCGAGACACTTCTTCTTCTTGTTGTTCTTCTTCTGCACAGCTAAGCTGGAAGTGGCATTTGCAGCTCGCAATAGTGCACGGTTATCTCAAAGAAAGGGGCCACGGTGTTTCTGTATCTCTATTATGTTGGTGCGGCTTCGGAACTTTTAAATATCTTGATATATCTCGAGAACTACGCATCTGATCAAAAAATATCATAGAAAATAAAAAGTAGGAAACTTAATTCTCTGCAAAAAAGGTCTCTCAACATTTTGCCATAGCTCGCTTCGTTTCCGAGATATATGCAGATTTATCTCAAGGGAAGGGGCCTGACGGACATATTTCGAGATATTTCTTCTTCTCGTTGTTCTTCTTCTGCACAGCTAAGCTGGAAGTGGCATTTGCAGCTCGCAATAGTGCAGAGTTATCTCAAAGAAGGAGGCCACGGTGTTTCTGTACCTCTATTATGTTGGTGCAGCTTCGGAACTTTTAAATATCTTGATATATCTCGAGAACTACGCCTCTGATCAAAAAATATCATAGAACATAAAAAGTAGAAAACCTAATTCTCTACAAAAAAGGTCTCTTAACATTTTGCCATAGCTCGCTTCGTTTCCGAGATATATGCAGATTTATCTCAAGGGAAGGGGCCTGACGGACATATTTCGAGATATTTCTTCTTCTTGTTGTTCTTCTTCTGCGCAGCTAAGCTGGAAGTGGCATTTGCAGCTCGCAATAGTGCAGAGTTATCTGAAAGAAAGGGGCCACGGTGTTTCTGTATCTCTATTATGTTGGTGCGGCTTCGGAACTTTTAAATATCTTGATATATCTCGAGAACTACGCATCTGATCAAAAAATATCATAGAACATAAAAAGTAGGAAACTTAATTCTCTACAAAAAAGGTCTCCTAACATTTTGCCATAGCTCGCTTCGTTTCCGAGATATTTGCAGATTTATCTCGTGGGAAGGGGCCTGACGGATATATTTCGAGATATTTCTTCTTCTTGTTGTTCTTCTTCTGCACAGCTAAGCTGGAAGTGGCATTTGCGGCTCGCACTAGTGCAGAGTTATCTCAAAGAAAGGGGCCACGATGATTCTGTATCTCTATTATGTTGGTGCGGCTTCGGAACTTTTAAATATCTCTATATTTCTCGAAAACCACGCTTCTGATCAAAAAATATCATAGAACATAAATTGTAGGAAACATAATTCCCTACAAAAAAGGTCTCTTAAGATTTTGCCATAGCTCGTTTCGTTTCCGAGATATTTGCAGATATATCTCAAGGGAAGGGGCCTGACGGACATATTTCGAGATATTTCTTCTTCTTGTTGTTCTTCTTCTGCACAGCTATACTGGAAGTGGCATTTCCAGCTCGCAATAGTGCAGAGTTATCTGAAAGAAAGGGGCCACGGTGTTTCTGTATCTCTATTATGTTGGTGCGGCTTCGGAACTTTTAAATATCTTGATATATCTCGAGAACTACGCATCTGATCAAAAAATATCATAGAACATAAAAAGTAGGAAACTTAATTCTCTACAAATAAGGTCTCTTAACATTTTGCCATAGCTCGCTTCGTTTCCGAGATATTTGCAGATATATCTCAAGGGAAGGGGCCTGACGGACATATTTCGAGATATTTCTTCTTCTTGTTGTTCTTCTTCTGCACAGCTAAGCTGGAAGTGGCATTCGCAGCTCGCAATAGTGCAGAGTTATCTGAAAGAAAGGGGCGACGGTGTTTCTGTATCTCTATTATGTTGGTGCGGCTTCGCAACTTTTAAATATCTTGATATATCTCGAGAACTACGCATCTGATTAAAAAATATCATAGAACATAAAAAGTAGGAAACTTAATTCTCTACAAATAAAGTCTCTTAACATTTTGCCATGGCTGGCTTCGTTTCCGAGATATTTGCAGATTTATCTCAAGGGAGGGGGCCTGACGGACATATTTCGAGATATTTCTTCTTCTTGTTGTTCTTCTTCTGCACAGCTAAGCTGGAAGTGCCATTTGCAGCTCGCAATAGTGCAGAGTTATCTCAAAGAAAGGGGCCACGGTGTTTCTGTATCTCTATTATGTTGGTGCGGCTTCGGAACTTTTAAATATCTTGATATATCTCGAGAACTACGCATCTGATCAAAAAATATCATAGAACATAAAAAGTAGGAAACTATATTCTCTACAAATAAAGTCTCTTAACATTTTGCCATAGCTCGCTTCGTTTCCGAGATATTTGCAGATTCATCTCAAGGGAAGGGGCCTGACGGACATATTTCGAGATATTTCTTCTTGTTGTTGTTCTTCTTCTGCACAGCTAAACTGGAAGTGGCATTTCCAGCTCGCAATAGTGCAGAGTTATCTCACAGAAAGGGGCCACGATGTTTCTGTATCTCTATTATGTTGGTGCGGCTTCGGAACTTTTAAATATCTTGATATATCTCGAGAACTACGCATCTGATCAAAAAATATCATAGAACATAAAAAGTAGGAAACTTAATTCTCTACAAATAAAGTGCCTTAACATTGTGCCATAGCTCGCTTCGTTTCCGAGATATTTGGAGATTTATCTCAAGGGAAGGGGCCTGACGGACATATTTCGAGACACTTCTTTTTTTGTTGTTCTTCTTCTGCACAGCTAAGCTGGAAGTGGCATTTGCAGCTCGCAATAGTGCAGAGTTATCTCAAAGAAAGGGGCCACGGTGTTTCTGTATCTCTATTATGTTGGTGCGGCTTCGGAACTTTTAAATATCTTGATATATCTCGAGAACTACGCATCTGATCAAAAAATATCATAGAACATAAAAAGTAGGAAACTTAATTCTCTACAAATAAAGTCTCTTAACATTGTGCAATAGCTCGCATCGTTTCCGAGATATTTGCAGATTTATCTCAAGGGAAGGGGCCTGACGGACATATTTCGAGATATTTCTTCTTCTTGTTGTTCTTCTTCTGCACAGCTAAACTGGAAGTGGCATTTCCAGCTCGCAATAGTGCAGAGTTATCTCAAAGAAAGGGGCCACGGTGTTTCTGTATCTCTATTATGTTGGTGCGGCTTCGGAACTTTTAAATATCTTGATATATCTCGAGAACTACGCATCTGATGAAAAAATATCATAGAACATAAAAAGTAGGAAACTTAATTCTCTACAAAGAAAGTCTCTTAACATTGTGCAATAGCTCGCATCGTTTCCGAGATATTTGCAGATTTATCTCAAGGGAAGGGGCCTGACGGACATATTTCGAGATATTTCTTCTTCTTGTTGTTCTTCTTCTGCACAGCTAAACTGGAAGTGGCATTTCCAGCTCGCAATAGTGCAGAGTTATCTCAAAGAAAGGGGCCACGGTGTTTCTGTATCTCTATTATGTTGGTGCGGCTTCGGAACTTTTAAATATCTTGATATATCACGAGAACTACGCATCTGATCAAAAAATATCATAGAACATAAAAAGTAGGAAACTTAATTCTCTACAAATAAAGTCTCTTAACATTTTGCCATGGCTCGCTTCGTTTCCGAGATATTTGCAGATTTATCTCAAGGGAAGGGGCCTGACGGACATATTTCGAGATATTTCTTCTTCTTGTTGTTCTTCTTCTGCACAGCTAAGCTGGAAGTGGCATTTGCAGCTCGCAATAGTGCAGAGTTATCTCAAAGAAAGGGGCCACGGTGCTTCTGTATCTCTATTATGTTGGTGCGGCTTCGGAACTTTTAAATATCTTCATATATCTCGAGAACTACGCATCTGGTCAAAAAATATCATAGAACATAAAAAGTAGGAAACTTAATACACTACAAAAAAGGTCTCTTAACATTTTGCCATAGCTCGCTTCGTTTCCGAGATATATGCAGATTTATCTCAAGGGAAGGGGCCTGACGGACATATTTCGAGATATTTCTTCTTCTTGTTGTTCTTCTTCTGCACAGCTAAGCTGGAAGTGGCATTTGCAGCTCGCAATAGTGCAGAGTTATCGCAAAGAAAGCGGCCACGGTGTTTCTGTATCTCTATTATGTTGGTGCGGCTTCGGAACTTTTAAATATCTTGATATATCTCGAGAACTACGCATCTGATCAAAAAATATCATAGAACATAAAAAGTAGGAAAGTTTATTCTCTACAAATAAAGTCTCTTAACATTTTGCCATAGCTCGCTTCGTTTCCGAGATATTTGCAGATTCATCTCAAGGGAAGGGGCCTGACGGACATATTTCGAGATATTTCTTCTTCTTGTTGTTCTTCTTCTGCACAGCTAAACTGGAAGTGGCATTTCCAGCTCGCAATAGTGCAGAGTTATCTCACAGAAAGGGGCCACGGTGTTTCTGTATCTCTATTATGTTGGTGCGGCTTCGGAACTTTTAAATATCTTGATATATCTCGAGAACTACGCATCTGATCAAAAAATATCATAGAACATAAAAAGTAGGAAACTTAATTCTCTACAAATAAAGTGTCTTAACATTGTGCCATAGCTCGCTTCGTTTCCGAGATATTTGCAGATTTATCTCAAGGGAAGGGGCCTGACGGACATATTTCGAGACACTTCTTCTTCTTGTTGTTCTTCTTCTGCACAGCTAAGCTGGAAGTGGCATTTGCAGCTCGCAATAGTGCACGGTTATCTCAAAGAAAGGGGCCACGGTGTTTCTGTATCTCTATTATGTTGGTGCGGCTTCGGAACTTTTAAATATCTTGATATATCTCGAGAACTACGCATCTGATCAAAAAATATCATAGAAAATAAAAAGTAGGAAACTTAATTCTCTGCAAAAAAGGTCTCTCAACATTTTGCCATAGCTCGCTTCGTTTCCGAGATATATGCAGATTTATCTCAAGGGAAGGGGCCTGACGGACATATTTCGAGATATTTCTTCTTCTCGTTGTTCTTCTTCTGCACAGCTAAGCTGGAAGTGGCATTTGCAGCTCGCAATAGTGCAGAGTTATCTCAAAGAAGGAGGCCACGGTGTTTCTGTACCTCTATTATGTTGGTGCAGCTTCGGAACTTTTAAATATCTTGATATATCTCGAGAACTACGCCTCTGATCAAAAAATATCATAGAACATAAAAAGTAGAAAACCTAATTCTCTACAAAAAAGGTCTCTTAACATTTTGCCATAGCTCGCTTCGTTTCCGAGATATATGCAGATTTATCTCAAGGGAAGGGGCCTGACGGACATATTTCGAGATATTTCTTCTTCTTGTTGTTCTTCTTCTGCGCAGCTAAGCTGGAAGTGGCATTTGCAGCTCGCAATAGTGCAGAGTTATCTGAAAGAAAGGGGCCACGGTGTTTCTGTATCTCTATTATGTTGGTGCGGCTTCGGAACTTTTAAATATCTTGATATATCTCGAGAACTACGCATCTGATCAAAAAATATCATAGAACATAAAAAGTAGGAAACTTAATTCTCTACAAAAAAGGTCTCCTAACATTTTGCCATAGCTCGCTTCGTTTCCGAGATATTTGCAGATTTATCTCGTGGGAAGGGGCCTGACGGATATATTTCGAGATATTTCTTCTTCTTGTTGTTCTTCTTCTGCACAGCTAAGCTGGAAGTGGCATTTGCGGCTCGCACTAGTGCAGAGTTATCTCAAAGAAAGGGGCCACGGTGATTCTGTATCTCTATTATGTTGGTGCGGCTTCGGAACTTTTAAATATCTCTATATTTCTCGAAAACCACTCTTCTGATCAAAAAATATCATAGAACATAAATTGTAGGAAACATAATTCCCTACAAAAAAGGTCGCTTAAGATTTTGCCATAGCTCGTTTCGTTTCCGAGATATTTGCAGATACATCTCAAGGGAAGGGGCCTGACGGACATATTTCGAGATATTTCTTCTTCTTGTTGTTCTTCTTCTGCACAGCTATACTGGAAGTGGCATTTCCAGCTCGCAATAGTGCAGAGTTATCTGAAAGAAAGGGGCCACGGTGTTTCTGTATCTCTATTATGTTGGTGCGGCTTCGGAACTTTTAAATATCTTGATATATCTCGAGAACTACGCATCTGATCAAAAAATATCATAGAACATAAAAAGTAGGAAACTTAATTCTCTACAAATAAGGTCTCTTAACATTTTGCCATAGCTCGCTTCGTTTCCGAGATATTTGCAGATATATCTCAAGGGAAGGGGCCTGACGGACATATTTCGAGATATTTCTTCTTCTTGTTGTTCTTGTTCTGCACAGCTAAGCTGGAAGTGGCATTTGCAGCTCGCAATAGTGCAGAGTTATCTGAAAGAAAGGGGCCACGGTGTTTCTGTATCTCTATTATGTTGGTGCGGCTTCGGAACCTTTAAATATCTCGATATATCTCGAAAACTACGCTTCTGATCAAAAAATATCATAGAACATAACTTGTAGGAAACATAATTCTCTACAAAAAAGGTCTCTTAACATTTTGCCATAGCTCGCTTCGTTTCCGAGATATTTGCAGATATATCTCAAGGGAAGGGGCCTGACGGACATATTTCGAGATATTTCTTCTTCTTGTTGTTCTTCTTCTGCACAGCTAAGCTGGAAGTGGCATTCGCAGCTCGCAATAGTGCAGAGTTATCTGAAAGAAAGGGGCGACGGTCTTTCTGTATCTCTATTATGTTGGTGCGGCTTCGCAACTTTTAAATATCTTGATATATCTCGAGAACTACGCATCTGATCAAAAAATATCATAGAACATAAAAAGTAGGAAACTTAATTCTCTACAAATAAGGTCTCTTAACATTTTGCCATAGCTCGCTTCGTTTCCGAGATATTTGCAGATTTATCTCAAGGGAAGGGGCCTGACGGACATATTTCGAGATATTTCTTCTTCTTGTTGTTCTTCTTCTGCACAGCTAAGCTGGAAGTGGCATTTGCAGCTCGCAATAGTGCAGAGTTATCTCAAAGAAAGGGGCCACGGTGTTTCTGTATCTCTATTATGTTTGTGCGGCTTCGGAACTTTTAAATATCTTGATATATCTCGAGAACTACGCATCTGATCAAAAAATATCATGGAACATAAAAAGTAGGAAACTTAATTCTCTACAAATAAAGTCTCTTAACATTGTGCAATAGCTCGCATCGTTTCCGAGATATTTGCAGATTTATCTCAAGGGAAGGGGCCTGACGGACATATTTCGAGATATTTCTTCTTCTTGTTGTTCTTCTTCTGCACAGCTAAACTGGAAGTGGCATTTCCAGCTCGCAATAGTGCAGAGTTATCTCAAAGAAAGGGGCCACGGTGTTTCTGTATCTCTATTATGTTGGTGCGGCTTCGGAACTTTTAAATATCTTGATATATTCCGAGAACTACGCATCTGATCAAAAAATATCATAGAACATAAAAAGTAGGAAACTTAATTCTCTACAAATAAAGTCTCTTAACATTTTGCCATGGCTCGCTTCGTTTCCGAGATATTTGCAGATTTATCTCAAGGGAAGGGGCCTGACGGACATATTTCGAGATATTTCTTCTTCTTGTTGTTCTTCTTCTGCACAGCTAAGCTGGAAGTGGCATTTGCAGCTCGCAATAGTGCAGAGTTATCTCAAAGAAAGGGGCCACAGTGCTTCTGTATCTCTATTATGTTGGTGCGGCTTCGGAACTTTTAAATATCTTCATATATCTCGAGAACTACGCATCTGATCAAAAAATATCATAGAACGTAAAAAGTAGGAAACTTAATTCTCTACAAAAAAGGTCTCTTAACATTTTGCCATAGCTCGCTTCGTTTCCGAGATATATGCAGATTTATCTCAAGGGAAGGGCCTGACGGACATATTTCGAGATATTTCTTCTTCTTGTTGTTCTTCTTCTGCACAGCTAAGCTGGAAGTGGCATTTGCAGCTCGCAATAGTGCAGAGTTATCTCAAAGAAAGGGGCCACGGTGTTTCTGTATCTCTATTATGTTGGTGCGGCTTCGGAACTTTTAAATATCTTGATATATCTCGAGAACTACGCATCTGATCAAAAAATATCATAGAACATAAAAAGTAGGAAACTTTATTCTCTACAAATAAAGTCTCTTAACATTTTGCCATAGCTCGCTTCGTTTCCGAGATATTTGCAGATTCATCTCAAGGGAAGGGGCCTGACGGACATATTTCGAGATATTTCTTCTTCTTGTTGTTCTTCTTCTGCACAGCTAAACTGGAAGTGGCATTTCCAGCTCGCAATAGTGCAGAGTTATCTCACAGAAAGGGGCCACGGTGTTTCTGTATCTCTATTATGTTGGTGCGGCTTCGGAACTTTTAAATATCTTGATATATCTCGAGAACTACGCATCTGATCAAAAAATATCACGGAACATAAAAAGTAGAAAACTTAATTCTCTACAAAAAAGGTCCCATAACATTTTGCCATAGCTCGCTTCGTTTCCGAGATATTTGCAGATTTATCTCAAGGGAAGGGGCCTGACGGACATATTTCGAGATATTTCTTCTTCTTGTTGTTCTTCTTCTGCACAGCTAAGCTGGAAGTGGCATTTGCAGCTCGCAATAGTGCAGAGTTATCTCAAAGAAAGGGGCCACGGTGTTTCTGTATCTCTATTATGTTGGTGCGGCTTCGGAACTTTTAAATATCTTGATATATCTCGAGAACTACGCATCTGATCAAAAAATATCATAGAACATAAAAAGTAGGAATCTTAATTCTCTACAAAAAAGGTCTCTTAACATTTTGCCATAGCTCGCTTCGTTTCCGAGATATTTGCAGATTTATCTCAAGGGAAGGGGCCTAACGGACATATTTCGAGATATTTCTTCTTCTTGTTGTTCTTCTTCTGCACAGCTAAACTGGAAATGGCATTTCCAGCTCGCAATAGTGCAGAGTTATCTCAAAGAAAGGGGCCACGGTGTTTCTGTATCTCTATTATGTTGGTCCGGCTTCGGAACTTTTAAATATCTCGATATATCTCGAGAACTACGCATCTGATCAAAAAATATCATAGAACATAAAAAGTAGGAAACTTAATTCTCTACAAAAAAGGTCTCCTAACATTTTGCCATAGCTCGCTTCGTTTCCGAGATATTTGCAGATTTATCTCGTGGGAAGGGGCCTGACGGATATATTTCGAGATATTTCTTCTTCTTGTTGTTCTTCTTCTGCACCGCTAAGCTGGAAGTGGCATTTGCGGCTCGCACTAGTGCAGAGTTATCTCAAAGAAAGGGGCCACGGTGATTCTGTATCTCTATTATGTTGGTGCGGCTTCGGAACTTTTAAATATCTCTATATTTCTCGAAAACCACTCTTCTGATCAAAAAATATCATAGAACATAAATTGTAGGAAACATAATTCCCTACAAAAAAGGTCTCTTAAGATTTTGCCATAGCTCGTTTCGTTTCCGAGATATTTGCAGATATATCTCAAGGGAAGGGGCCTGACGGACATATTTCGAGATATTTCTTCTTCTTGTTGTTCTTCTTCTGCACAGCTATACTGGAAGTGGCATTTCCAGCTCGCAATAGTGCAGAGTTATCTGAAAGAAAGGGGCCACGGTGTTTCTGTATCTCTATTATGTTGGTGCGGCTTCGGAACTTTTAAATATCTTGATATATCTCGAGAACTACGCATCTGATCAAAAAATATCATAGAACATAAAAAGTAGGAAACTTAATTCTCTACAAATAAGGTCTCTTAACATTTTGCCATAGCTCGCTTCGTTTCCGAGATATTTGCAGATATATCTCAAGGGAAGGGGCCTGACGGACATATTTCGAGATATTTCTTCTCCTTGTTGTTCTTCTTCTGCACAGCTAAGCTGGAAGTGGCATTTGCAGCTCGCAATAGTGCAGAGTTATCTCAAAGAAAGGGGCCACGGTGTTTCTGTATCTCTATTATGTTTGTGCGGCTTCGGAACTTTTAAATATCTTGATATATCTCGAGAACTACGCATCTGATCAAAAAATATCATAGAACATAAAAAGTAGGAAACTTAATTCTCTACAAATAAAGTCTCTTAACATTGTGCAATAGCTCGCGTCGTTTCCGAGATATTTGCAGATTTATCTCAAGGGAAGGGGCCTGACGGACATATTTCGAGATATTTCTTCTTCTTGTTGTTCTTCTTCTGCACAGCTAAACTGGAAGTGGCATTTCCAGCTCGCAATAGTGCAGAGTTATCTCAAAGAAAGGGGCCACGGTGTTTCTGTATCTCTATTATGTTGGTGCGGCTTCGGAACTTTTAAATATCTTGATATATTCCGAGAACTGCGCATCTGATCAAAAAATATCATAGAACATAAAAAGTAGGAAACTTAATTCTCTACAAATAAAGTCTCTTAACATTTTGCCATGGCTCGCTTCGTTTCCGAGATATTTGCAGATTTATCTCAAGGGAAGGGGCCTGACGGACATATTTCGAGATATTTCTTCTTCTTGTTGTTCTTCTTCTGCACAGCTAAGCTGGAAGTGGCATTTGCAGCTCGCAATAGTGCAGAGTTATCTCAAAGAAAGGGGCCACGGTGCTTCTGTATCTCTATTATGTTGGTGCGGCTTCGGAACTTTTAAATATCTTCATATATCTCGAGAACTACGCATCTGATCAAAAAATATCATAGAACGTAAAAAGTAGGAAACTTAATTCTCTACAAAAAAGGTCTCTTAACATTTTGCCATAGCTCGCTTCGTTTCCGAGATATATGCAGATTTATCTCAAGGGAAGGGGCCTGACGGACATATTTCGAGATATTTCTTCTTCTTGTTGTTCTTCTTCTGCACAGCTAAGCTGGAAGTGGCATTTGCAGCTCGCAATAGTGCAGAGTTATCTCAAAGAAAGGGGCCACGGTGTTTCTGTATCTCTATTATGTTGGTGCGGCTTCGGAACTTTTAAATATCTTGATATATCTCGAGAACTACGCATCTGATCAAAAAATATCATAGAACATAAAAAGTAGGAAACTTTATTCTCTACAAATAAAGTCTCTTAACATTTTGCCATAGCTCGCTTCGTTTCCGAGATATTTGCAGATTCATCTCAAGGGAAGGGGCCTGACGGACATATTTCGAGATATTTCTTCTTCTTGTTGTTCTTCTTCTGCACAGCTAAACTGGAAGTGGCATTTCCAGCTCGCAATAGTGCAGAGTTATCTCACAGAAAGGGGCCACGGTGTTTCTGTATCTCTATTATGTTGGTGCGGCTTCGGAACTTTTAAATATCTTGATATATCTCGAGAACTACGCATCTGATCAAAAAATATCACGGAACATAAAAAGTAGAAAACTTAATTCTCTACAAAAAAGGTCCCATAACATTTTGCCATAGCTCGCTTCGTTTCCGAGATATTTGCAGATTTATCTCAAGGGAAGGGGCCTGACGGACATATTTCGAGATATTTCTTCTTCTTGTTGTTCTTCTTCTGCACAGCTAAGCTGGAAGTGGCATTTGCAGCTCGCAATAGTGCAGAGTTATCTCAAAGAAAGGGGCCACGGTGTTTCTGTATCTCTATTATGTTGGTGCGGCTTCGGAACTTTTAAGTATCTTGATATATCTCGAGAACTACGCATCTGATCAAAAAATATCATAGAACATAAAAAGTAGGAATCTTAATTCTCTACAAAAAAGGTCTCTTAACATTTTGCCATAGCTCGCTTCGTTTCCGAGATATTTGCAGATTTATCTCAAGGGAAGGGGCCTAACGGACATATTTCGAGATATTTCTTCTTCTTGTTGTTCTTCTTCTGCACAGCTAAACTGGAAATGGCATTTCCAGCTCGCAATAGTGCAGAGTTATCTCAAAGAAAGGGGCCACGGTGTTTCTGTATCTCTATTATGTTGGTCCGGCTTCGGAACTTTTAAATATCTCGATATATCTCGAGAACTACGCATCTGATCAAAAAATATCATAGAACATAAAAAGTAGGAAACTTAATTCTCTACAAAAAAGGTCTCCTAACATTTTGCCATAGCTCGCTTCGTTTCCGAGATATTTGCAGATTTATCTCGTGGGAAGGGGCCTGACGGATATATTTCGAGATATTTCTTCTTCTTGTTGTTCTTCTTCTGCACAGCTAAGCTGGAAGTGGCATTTGCGGCTCGCACTAGTGCAGAGTTATCTCAAAGAAAGGGGCCACGGTGATTCTGTATCTCTATTATGTTGGTGCGGCTTCGGAACTTTTAAATATCTCTATATTTCTCGAAAACCACTCTTCTGATCAAAAAATATCATAGAACATAAATTGTAGGAAACATAATTCCCTACAAAAAAGGTCTCTTAAGATTTTGCCATAGCTCGTTTCGTTTCCGAGATATTTGCAGATATATCTCAAGGGAAGGGGCCTGACGGACATATTTCGAGATATTTCTTCTTCTTGTTGTTCTTCTTCTGCACAGCTATACTGGAAGTGGCATTTCCAGCTCGCAATAGTGCAGAGTTATCTGAAAGAAAGGGGCCACGGTGTTTCTGTATCTCTATTATGTTGGTGCGGCTTCGGAACTTTTAAATATCTTGATATATCTCGAGAACTACGCATCTGATCAAAAAATATCATAGAACATAAAAAGTAGGAAACTTAATTCTCTACAAATAAGGTCTCTTAACATTTTGCCATAGCTCGCTTCGTTTCCGAGATATTTGCAGATATATCTCAAGGGAAGGGGCCTGACGGACATATTTCGAGATATTTCTTCTCCTTGTTGTTCTTCTTCTGCACAGCTAAGCTGGAAGTGGCATTTGCAGCTCGCAATAGTGCAGAGTTATCTCAAAGAAAGGGGCCACGGTGTTTCTGTATCTCTATTATGTTTGTGCGGCTTCGGAACTTTTAAATATCTTGATATATCTCGAGAACTACGCATCTGATCAAAAAATATCATAGAACATAAAAAGTAGGAAACTTAATTCTCTACAAATAAAGTCTCTTAACATTGTGCAATAGCTCGCGTCGTTTCCGAGATATTTGCAGATTTATCTCAAGGGAAGGGGCCTGACGGACATATTTCGAGATATTTCTTCTTCTTGTTGTTCTTCTTCTGCACAGCTAAACTGGAAGTGGCATTTCCAGCTCGCAATAGTGCAGAGTTATCTCAAAGAAAGGGGCCACGGTGTTTCTGTATCTCTATTATGTTGGTGCGGCTTCGGAACTTTTAAATATCTTGATATATTCCGAGAACTGCGCATCTGATCAAAAAATATCATAGAACATAAAAAGTAGGAAACTTAATTCTCTACAAATAAAGTCTCTTAACATTTTGCCATGGCTCGCTTCGTTTCCGAGATATTTGCAGATTTATCTCAAGGGAAGGGGCCTGACGGACATATTTCGAGATATTTCTTCTTCTTGTTGTTCTTCTTCTGCACAGCTAAGCTGGAAGTGGCATTTGCAGCTCGCAATAGTGCAGAGTTATCTCAAAGAAAGGGGCCACGGTGCTTCTGTATCTCTATTATGTTGGTGCGGCTTCGGAACTTTTAAATATCTTCATATATCTCGAGAACTACGCATCTGATCAAAAAATATCATAGAACGTAAAAAGTAGGAAACTTAATTCTCTACAAAAAAGGTCTCTTAACATTTTGCCATAGCTCGCTTCGTTTCCGAGATATATGCAGATTTATCTCAAGGGAAGGGGCCTGACGGACATATTTCGAGATATTTCTTCTTCTTGTTGTTCTTCTTCTGCACAGCTAAGCTGGAAGTGGCATTTGCAGCTCGCAATAGTGCAGAGTTATCTCAAAGAAAGGGGCCACGGTGTTTCTGTATCTCTATTATGTTGGTGCGGCTTCGGAACTTTTAAATATCTTGATATATCTCGAGAACTACGCATCTGATCAAAAAATATCATAGAATATAAAAAGTAGGAAACTTTATTCTCTACAAATAAAGTCTCTTAACATTTTGCCATAGCTCGCTTCGTTTCCGAGATATTTGCAGATTCATCTCAAGGGAAGGGGCCTGACGGACATATTTCGAGATATTTCTTCTTCTTGTTGTTCTTCTTCTGCACAGCTAAACTGGAAGTGGCATTTCCAGCTCGCAATAGTGCAGAGTTATCTCACAGAAAGGGGCCACGGTGTTTCTGTATCTCTATTATGTTGGTGCGGCTTCGGAACTTTTAAATATCTTGATATATCTCGAGAACTACGCATCTGATCAAAAAATATCACGGAACATAAAAAGTAGAAAACTTAATTCTCTACAAAAAAGGTCCCATAACATTTTGCCATAGCTCGCTTCGTTTCCGAGATATTTGCAGATTTATCTCAAGGGAAGGGGCCTGACGGACATATTTCGAGATATTTCTTCTTCTTGTTGTTCTTCTTCTGCACAGCTAAGCTGGAAGTGGCATTTGCAGCTCGCAATAGTGCAGAGTTATCTCAAAGAAAGGGGCCACGGTGTTTCTGTATCTCTATTATGTTGGTGCGGCTTCGGAACTTTTAAATATCTTGATATATCTCGAGAACTACGCATCTGATCAAAAAATATCATACAACATAAAAAGTAGGAAACGTAATTCTCTACAAATAAGGTCTCTGAACATTTTGCCATAGCTCGCTTCGTTTCCGAGATATTTGCAGATTTATCTCAAGGGAAGGGGCCTAACGGACATATTTCGAGATATTTCTTCTACTTGTTGTTCTTCTTCTGCACAGCTAAACTGGAAATGGCATTTCCAGCTCGCAATAGTGCAGAGTTATCTCAAAGAAAGGGGCCACGGTGTTTCTGTATCTCTATTATGTTGGTCCGGCTTCGGAACTTTTAAATATCTCGATATATCTCGAGAACTACGCATCTGATCAAAAAATATCATAGAACATAAAAAGTAGAAAACTTAATTCTCTACAAATAAAGTGTCTTAACATTGTGCCATAGCTCGCTTCGTTTCCGAGATATTTGCAGATTTATCTCAAGGGAAGGGGCCTAACGGACATATTTCGAGATATTTCTTCTTCTTGTTGTTCTTCTTCTGCACAGCTAAACTGGAAATGGCATTTCCAGCTCGCAATAGTGCAGAATTATCTCAAAGAAAGGGGCCACGGTGTTTCTGTATTTCTATTATGTTGGTGAGGCTTCGGAACTTTTAAATATCTCGATATATCTCGAAAACTACGCTTCTGATCAAAAAATATCATAGAACATAAATTGTAGGAAACATAATTCTCTACAAAAAAGGTCTCTTAACATTTTGCCATAGCCCGCTTCGTTTCCGAGATATTTGCAGATTTATCTCAAGGGAAGGATCCTGACGGACATATTTCGGGATATTTCTTCTTCTTGTTGTTCTTCTTCTGCACAGCTAAGCTGGAAGTGGCATTTGCGGCTCGCACTAGCGCAGAGTTATCTCAAAGAAAGGGGCCACGGTGTTTCTGTATCTCTATTATGTTGGTGCGGCTTCGGAACTTTTAAATATCTCGATATATCTCGAGAACTACGCATCTGATCAAAAAATATCATACAACATAAAAAGTAGGAAACGTAATTCTCTACAAATAAGGTCTCTGAACATTTTGCCATAGCTCGCTTCGTTTCCGAGATATTTGCAGATTTATCTCAAGGGAAGGGGCCTGACGGACATATTTCGAGATATTTCTTCTTCTTGTTGTCCTTCTTCTGCACAGCTAAGCTGGAAGTGGCATTTGCAGCTCGCAATAGTGCACAGTTATCTCAAAGAAAGGGGCCACGGTGTTTCTGTATCTCTATTATGTTGGTGCGGCTTCGGAACTTTTAAATATCTTGATATATCTCGAGAACTACGCATCTGATCAAAAAATATCATAGAACATAAAAAGTAGGAAACTTAATTCTCTACAAATAAAGTCTCTTAACATTGTGCAATAGCTCGCATCGTTTCCGAGATATTTGCAGATTTATCTCAAGGAAAGGGGCCTGACGGACATATTTCGAGATATTTCTTCTTCTTGTTGTTCTTCTTCTGCACAGCTAAACTGGAAGTGGCATTTCCAGGTCGCAATAGTGCAGAGTTATCTCAAAGAAAGGGGCCACGGTGTTTCTGTATCTCTATTATGTTGGTGCGGCTTCGGAACTTTTAAATATCTTGATATATCACGAGAACTACGCATCTGATCAAAAAATATCATAGAACATAAAAAGTAGGAAACTTAATTCTCTACAAATAAAGTCTCTTAACATTTTGCCATAGCTCGCTTCGTTTCCGAGATATTTGCAGATTTATCTCAAGGGAAGGGGCCTAACGGACATATTTCGAGATATTTCTTCTTCTTGTTGTTCTTCTTCTGCACAGCTAAACTGGAAATGGCATTTCCAGCTCGCAATAATGCAGAGTTATCTCAAAGAAAGGGGCCACGGTGTTTCTGTATCTCTATTATGTTGGTGCGGCTTCGGAACTTTTAAATATCTTGATATATCTCGAGAACTACGCATCTGATCAAAAAATATCATACAACATAAAAAGTAGGAAACGTAATTCTCTACAAATAAGGTCTCTGAACATTTTGCCATAGCTCGCTTCGTTTCCGAGATATTTGCAGATTTATCTCAAGGGAAGGGGCCTAACGGACATATTTCGAGATATTTCTTCTTCTTGTTGTTCTTCTTCTGCACAGCTAAACTGGAAATGGCATTTCCAGCTCGCAATAGTGCAGAGTTATCTCAAAGAAAGGGGCCACGGTGTTTCTGTATCTCTATTATGTTGGTCCGGCTTCGGAACTTTTAAATATCTCGATATATCTCGAGAACTACGCATCTGATCAAAAAATATCATACAACATAAAAAGTAGGAAACGTAATTCTCTACAAATAAGGTCTCTGAACATTTTGCCATAGCTCGCTTCGTTTCCGAGATATTTGCAGATTTATCTCAAGGGAAGGGGCCTGACGGACATATTTCGAGATATTTCTTCTTCTTGTTGTCCTTCTTCTGCACAGCTAAGCTAGAAGTGGCATTTGCAGCTCGCAATAGTGCACAGTTATCTCAAAGAAAGGGGCCACGGTGTTTCTGTATCTCTATTATGTTGGTGCGGCTTCGGAACTTTTAAATATCTTGATATATCTCGAGAACTACGCATCTGATCAAAAAATATCATAGAACATAAAAAGTAGGAAACTTAATTCTCTACAAATAAAGTCTCTTAACATTGTGCAATAGCTCGCATCGTTTCCGAGATATTTGCAGATTTATCTCAAGGGAAGGGGCCTGACGGACATATTTCGAGATATTTCTTCTTCTTGTTGTTCTTCTTCTGCACAGCTAAACTGGAAGTGGCATTTCCAGGTCGCAATAGTGCAGAGTTATCTCAAAGAAAGGGGCCACGGTGTTTCTGTATCTCTATTATGTTGGTGCGGCTTCGGAACTTTTAAATATCTTGATATATCACGAGAACTACGCATCTGATCAAAAAATATCATAGAACATAAAAAGTAGGAAACTTAATTCTCTACAAATAAAGTCTCTTAACATTTTGCCATAGCTCGCTTCGTTTCCGAGATATTTGCAGATTTATCTCAAGGGAAGGGGCCTAACGGACATATTTCGAGATATTTCTTCTTCTTGTTGTTCTTCTTCTGCACAGCTAAACTGGAAATGGCATTTCCAGCTCGCAATAATGCAGAGTTATCTCAAAGAAAGGGGCCACGGTGTTTCTGTATCTCTATTATGTTGGTGAGGCTTCGGAACTTTTAAATATCTTGATATATCTCGAGAACTACGCGTCTGATCAAAAAATATCATAGAACATAAAAAGTAGGAAACATAATTCTCTACAAAAAAGGTCTCTTAACATTTTGCCATAGCTCGCTTCGTTTCCGAGATATTTGCAGATTTATCTCAAGGGAAGGGGCCTTTCGGACATGTTTCGAGATATTTCTTCTTCTTGTTGTTCTTCTTCTGCACAGCTAAGCTGGAAGTGGCATTTGCGGCTCGCACTAGTGCAGAGTTATCTCAAAGAAAGGATCCACGGTGTTTCTGTATCTTTATTATGTTGGTGCGGCTTCGGAACTTTTAAATATCTTGATATATCTCGAGAACTACGCATCTGATCAAAAAATACCATAGAACATAAAAAGTAGGAAACTTAATTCTCTACAAAAAAGGTCTCTTAACATTTTGCCATAGCCCGCTTCGTTTCCGAGATATTTGCAGATTTATCTCAAGGGAAGGATCCTGACGGACATATTTCGGGATATTTCTTCTTCTTGTTGTTCTTCTTCTGCACAGCTAAGCTGGAAGTGGCATTTGCGGCTCGCACTAGCGCAGAGTTATCTCAAAGAAAGGGGCCACGGTGTTTCTGTATCTCTATTATGTTGGTGCGGCTTCGGAACTTTTAAATATCTCGATATATCTCGAGAACTACGCATCTGATCAAAAAATATCATACAACATAAAAAGTAGGAAACGTAATTCTCTACAAATAAGGTCTCTGAACATTTTGCCATAGCTCGCTTCGTTTCCGAGATATTTGCAGATTTATCTCAAGGGAAGGGGCCTGACGGACATATTTCGAGATATTTCTTCTTCTTGTTGTCCTTCTTCTGCACAGCTAAGCTGGAAGTGGCATTTGCAGCTCGCAATAGTGCACAGTTATCTCAAAGAAAGGGGCCACGGTGTTTCTGTATCTCTATTATGTTGGTGCGGCTTCGGAACTTTTAAATATCTTGATATATCTCGAGAACTACGCATCTGATCAAAAAATATCATAGAACATAAAAAGTAGGAAACTTAATTCTCTACAAATAAAGTCTCTTAACATTGTGCAATAGCTCGCATCGTTTCCGAGATATTTGCAGATTTATCTCAAGGGAAGGGGCCTGACGGACATATTTCGAGATATTTCTTCTTCTTGTTGTTCTTCTTCTGCACAGCTAAACTGGAAGTGGCATTTCCAGGTCGCAATAGTGCAGAGTTATCTCAAAGAAAGGGGCCACGGTGTTTCTGTATCTCTATTATGTTGGTGCGGCTTCGGAACTTTTAAATATCTTGATATATCACGAGAACTACGCATCTGATCAAAAAATATCATAGAACATAAAAAGTAGGAAACTTAATTCTCTACAAATAAAGTCTCTTAACATTTTGCCATGGCTCGCTTCGTTTCCGAGATATTTGCAGATTTATCTCAAGGGAAGGGGCCTGACGGACATATTTCGAGATATTTCTTCTTCTTGTTGTTCTTCTTCTGCACAGCTAAGCTGGAAGTGGCATTTGCAGCTCGCAATAGTGCAGAGTTATCTCAAAGAAAGGGGCCACGGTGCTTCTGTATCTCTATTATGTTGGTGCGGCTTCGGAACTTTTAAATATCTTCATATATCTCGAGAACTACGCATCTGATAAAAAAATATCATAGAACATAAAAAGTAGGAAACTTAATACTCTACAAAAAAGGTCTCTTAACATTTTGCCATAGCTCGCTTCGTTTCCGAGATATATGCAGATTTATCTCAAGGGAAGGGGCCTGACGGACATATTTCGAGATATTTCTTCTTCTTGTTGTTCTTCTTCTGCACAGCTAAGCTGGAAGTGGCATTTGCAGCTCGCAATAGTGCAGAGTTATCTCAAAGAAAGGGGCCACGGTGTTTCTGTATCTCTATTATGTTGGTGCGGCTTCGGAACTTTTAAATATCTTGATATATCTCGAGAACTACGCATCTGATCAAAAAATATCATAGAACATAAAAAGTAGGAAACTTTATTCTCTACAAATAAAGTCTCTTAACATTTTGCCATAGCTCGCTTCGTTTCCGAGATATTTGCAGATTCATCTCAAGGGAAGGGGCCTGACGGACATATTTCGAGATATTTCTTCTTCTTGTTGTTCTTCTTCTGCGCAGCTAAACTGGAAGTGGCATTTCCAGCTCGCAATAGTGCAGAGTTATCTCACAGAAAGGGGCCACGGTGTTTCTGTATCTCTATTATGTTGGTGCGGCTTCGGAACTTTTAAATATCTTGATATATCTCGAGAACTACGCGTCTGATCAAAAAATATCATAGAACATAAAAAGTAGGAAACATAATTCTCTACAAAAAAGGTCTCTTAACATTTTGCCATAGCTCGCTTCGTTTCCGAGATATTTGCAGATTTATCTCAAGGGAAGGGGCCTTTCGGACATATTTCGAGATATTTCTTCTTCTTGTTGTTCTTCTTCTGCACAGCTAAGCTGGAAGTGGCATTTGCGGCTCGCACTAGTGCAGAGTTATCTCAAAGAAAGGGGCCACGGTGTTTCTGTATCTCTATTATGTTGGTGAGGCTTCGGAACTTTTAAATATCTTGATATATCTCGAGAACTACGCATCTGATCAAAAAATATCATACAACATAAAAAGTAGGAAACGTAATTCTCTACAAATAAGGTCTCTGAACATTTTGCCATAGCTCGCTTCGTTTCCGAGATATTTGCAGATTTATCTCAAGGGAAGGGGCCTGACGGACATATTTCGAGATATTTCTTCTTCTTGTTGTCCTTCTTCTGCACAGCTAAGCTGGAAGTGGCATTTGCAGCTCGCAATAGTGCACAGTTATCTGAAAGAAAGGGGCCACGGTGTTTCTGTATCTCTATTATGTTGGTGCGGCTTCGGAACTTTTAAATATCTTGATATATCTCGAGAACTACGCATCTGATCAAAAAATATCATACAACATAAAAAGTAGGAAACGTAATTCTCTACAAATAAGGTCTCTGAACATTTTGCCATAGCTCGCTTCGTTTCCGAGATATTTGCAGATTTATCTCAAGGGAAGGGGCCTGACGGACATATTTCGAGATATTTCTTCTTCTTGTTGTCCTTCTTCTGCACAGCTAAGCTGGAAGTGGCATTTGCAGCTCGCAATAGTGCACAGTTATCTGAAAGAAAGGGGCCACGGTGTTTCTGTATCTCTATTATGTTGGTGCGGCTTCGGAACTTTTAAATATCTTGATATATCTCGAGAACTACGCATCTGATCAAAAAATATCATAGAACATAAAAAGTAGGAAACTTAATTCTCTACAAATAAAGTCTCTTAACATTTTGCCATAGCTCGCTTCGTTTCCGAGATATTTGCAGATTTATCTCAAGGGAAGGGGCCTTTCGGACATATTTCGAGATATTTCTTCTTCTTGTTGTTCTTCTTCTGCACAGCTAAGCTGGAAGAGGCATTTGCGGCTCGCACTAGTGCAGAGTTATCTCAAAGAAAGGGGCCACGGTGTTTCTGTATCTCTATTATGTTGGTGAGGCTTCGGAACTTTTAAATATCTTGATATATCTCGAGAACTACGCATCTGATCAAAAAATATCATACAACATAAAAAGTAGGAAACGTAATTCTCTACAAATAAGGTCTCTGAACATTTTGCCATAGCTCGCTTCGTTTCCGAGATATTTGCGGATTTATCTCAAGGGAAGGGGCCTGACGGACATATTTCGAGATATTTCTTCTTCTTGTTGTCCTTCTTCTGCACAGCTAAGCTGGAAGTGGCATTTGCAGCTCGCAATAGTGCACAGTTATCTGAAAGAAAGGGGCCACGGTGTTTCTGTATCTCTATTATGTTGGTGCGGCTTCGGAACTTTTAAATATCTTGATATCTCTCGAGAACTACGCATCTGATAAAAAAATATCATACAACATAAAAAGTAGGAAACGTAATTCTCTACAAATAAGGTCTCTGAACATTTTGCCATAGCTCGCTTCGTTTCCGAGATATTTGCAGATTTATCTCAAGGGAAGGGGCCTGACGGACATATTTCGAGATATTTCTTCTTCTTGTTGTCCTTCTTCTGCACAGCTAAGCTGGAAGTGGCATTTGCAGCTCGCAATAGTGCACAGTTATCTGAAAGAAAGGGGCCACGGTGTTTCTGTATCTCTATTATGTTGGTGCGGCTTCGGAACTTTTAAATATCTTGATATATCTCGAGAACTACGCATCTGATCAAAAAATATCATAGAACATAAAAAGTAGGAAACTTAATTCTCTACAAATAAAGTCTCTTAACATTGTGCAATAGCTCGCATCGTTTCCGAGATATTTGCAGATTTATCTCAAGGGAAGGGGCCTGACGGACATATTTCGAGATATTTCTTCTTCTTGTTGTTCTTCTTCTGCACAGCTAAACTGGAAGTGGCATTTCCAGGTCGCAATAGTGCAGAGTTATCTCAAAGAAAGGGGCCACGGTGTTTCTGTATCTCTATTATGTTGGTGCGGCTTCGGAACTTTTAGATATCTTGATATATCACGAGAACTACGCATCTGATCAAAAAATATCATAGAACATAAAAAGTAGGAAACTTAATTCTCTACAAATAAAGTCTCTTAACCTTTTGCCATGGCTCGCTTCGTTTCCGAGATATTTGCAGATTTATCTCAAGGGAAGGGGCCTGACGGACATATTTCGAGATATTTCTTCTTCTTGTTGTTCTTCTTCTGCACAGCTAAGCTGGAAGTGGCATTTGCAGCTCGCAATAGTGCAGAGTTATCTCAAAGAAAGGGGCCACGGTGCTTCTGTATCTCTATTATGTTGGTGCGGCTTCGGAACTTTTAAATATCTTCATATATCTCGAGAACTACGCATCTGATCAAAAAATATCATAGAACATAAAAAGTAGGAAACTTAATTCTCTACAAAAAAGGTCTCTTAACATTTTGCCATAGCTCGCTTCGTTTCCGAGATATATGCAGATTTATCTCAAGGGAAGGGGCCTGACGGACATATTTCGAGATATTTCTTCTTCTTGTTGTTCTTCTTCTGCACAGCTAAGCTGGAAGTGGCATTTGCAGCTCGCAATAGTGCAGAGTTATCTCAAAGAAAGGGGCCACGGTGTTTCTGTATCTCTATTATGTTGGTGCGGCTTCGGAACTTTTAAATATCTTGATATATCTCGAGAACTACGCATCTGATCAAAAAATATCATAGAACATAAAAAGTAGGAAACTTTATTCTCTACAAATAAAGTCTCTTAACATTTTGCCATAACTCGCTTCGTTTCCGAGATATTTGCAGATTCATCTCAAGGGAAGGGGCCTGACGGACATATTTCGAGATATTTCTTCTTCTTGTTGTTCTTCTTCTGCACAGCTAAACTGGAAGTGGCATTTCCAGCTCGCAATAGTGCAGAGTTATCTCACAGAAAGGGGCCACGGTGTTTCTGTATCTCTATTATGTTGGTGCGGCTTCGGAACTTTTAAATATCTTGATATATCTCGAGAACTACGCATCTGATCAAAAAATATCATAGAACATAAAAAGTAGGAAACTTAATTCTCTACAAATAAAGTGTCTTAACATTGTGCCATAGCTCGCTTCGTTTCCGAGATATTTGGAGATTTATCTCAAGGGAAGGGGCCTGACGGACATATTTCGAGACACTTCTTCTTCTTGTTGTTCTTCTTCTGCACAGCTAAGCTGGAAGTGGCATTTGCAACTCGCAATAGTGCAGAGTTATCTCAAAGAAAGGGGCCACGGTGTTTCTGTATCTCTATTATGTTGGTGCGGCTTCGGAACTTTTAAATATCTTGATATATCTCGAGAACTACGCATCTGATCAAAAAATATCATAGAACATAAAAAGTAGGAAACTTAATTCTCAACAAATAAAGTCTCTTAACATTGTGCAATAGCTCGCATCGTTTCCGAGATATTTGCAGATTTATCTCAAGGGAAGGGGCCTGACGGACATATTTCGAGATATTTCTTCTTCTTGTTGTTCTTCTTCTGCACAGCTAAACTGGAAGTGGCATTTCCAGCTCGCAATAGTGCAGAGTTATCTCAAAGAAAGGGGCCACGGTGTTTCTGTATCTCTATTATGTTGGTGCGGCTTCGGAACTTTTAAATATCTTGATATATCTCGAGAACTACGCATCTGATCAAAAAATATCATAGAACATAAAAAGTAGGAAACTTAATTCTCTACAAATAAAGTCTCTTAACATTGTGCAATAGCTCGCATCGTTTCCGAGATATTTGCAGATTTATCTCAAGGGAAGGGGCCTGACGGACATATTTCGAGATATTTCTTCTTCTTGTTGTTCTTCTTCTGCACAGCTAAACTGGAAGTGGCATTTCCAGCTCGCAATAGTGCAGAGTTATCTCAAAGAAAGGGGCCACGGTGTTTCTGTATCTCTATTATGTTGGTGCGGCTTCGGAACTTTTAAATATCTTGATATATCACGAGAACTACGCATCTGATCAAAAAATATCATAGAACATAAAAAGTAGGAAACTTAATTCTCTACAAATAAAGTCTCTTAACATTTTGCCATGGCTCGCTTCGTTTCCGAGATATTTGCAGATTTATCTCAAGGGAAGGGGCCTGACGGACATATTTCGAGATATTTCTTCTTCTTGTTGTTCTTCTTCTGCACAGCTAAGCTGGAAGTGGCATTTGCAGCTCGCAATAGTGCAGAGTTATCTCAAAGAAAGGGGCCACGGTGTTTCTGTATCTCTATTATGTTGGTGCGGCTTCGGAACTTTTAAATATCTTGATATATCTCGAGAACTACGCATCTGATCAAAAAATATCATAGAACATAAAAAGTAGGAAACTTTATTCTCTACAAATAAAGTCTCTTAACATTTTGCCATAGCTCGCTTCGTTTCCGCGATATTTGCAGATTCATCTCAAGGGAAGGGGCCTGACGGACATATTTCGAGATATTTCTTCTTCTTGTTGTTCTTCTTCTGCACAGCTAAACTGGAAGTGGCATTTCCAGCTCGCAATAGTGCAGAGTTATCTCACAGAAAGGGGCCACGGTGTTTCTGTATCTCTATTATGTTGGTGCGGCTTCGGAACTTTTAAATATCTTGATATATCTCGAGAACTACGCATCTGATCAAAAAATATCATAGAACATAAAAAGTAGGAAACTTAATTCTCTACAAATAAAGTGTCTTAACATTGTGCCATAGCTCGCTTCGTTTCCGAGATATTTGCAGATTTATCTCAAGGGAAGGGGCCTGACGGACATATTTCGAGACACTTCTTCTTCTTGTTGTTCTTCTTCTGCACAGCTAAGCTGGAAGTGGCATTTGCAGCTCGCAATAGTGCACAGTTATCTCAAAGAAAGGGGCCACGGTGTTTCTGTATCTCTATTATGTTGGTGCGGCTTCGGAACTTTTAAATATCTTGATATATCTCGAGAACTACGCATCTGATCAAAAAATATCATAGAAAATAAAAAGTAGGAAACTTAATTCTCTGCAAAAAAGGTCTCTTAAGATTTTGCCATAGCTCGCTTCGTTTCCGAGATATATGCAGATTTATCTCAAGGGAAGGGGCCTGACGGACATATTTCGAGATATTTCTTCTTCTCGTTGTTCTTCTTCTGCACAGCTAAGCTGGAAGTGGCATTTGCAGCTCGCAATAGTGCAGAGTTATCTCAAAGAAGGAGGCCACGGTGTTTCTGTACCTCTATTATGTTGGTGCAGCTTCGGAACTTTTAAATATCTTGATATACCTCGAGAACTACGCCTCTGATCAAAAAATATCATAGAACATAAAAAGTAGAAAACCTAATTCTCTACAAAAAAGGTCTCTTAACATTTTGCCATAGCTCGCTTCGTTTCCGAGATATATGCAGATTTATCTCAAGGGAAGGGGCCTGACGGACATATTTCGAGATATTTCTTCTTCTTGTTGTTCTTCTTCTGCGCAGCTAAGCTGGAAGTGGCATTTGCAGCTCGCAATAGTGCAGAGTTATCTGAAAGAAAGGGGCCACGGTGTTTCTGTATCTCTATTATGTTGGTGCGGCTTCGGAACTTTTAAATATCTTGATATATCTCGAGAACTACGCATCTGATCAAAAAATATCATAGAACATAAAAAGTAGGAAACTTAATTCTCTACAAAAAAGGTCTCCTAACATTTTGCCATAGCTCGCTTCGTTTCCGAGATATTTGCAGATTTATCTCGTGGGAAGGGGCCTGACGGATATATTTCGAGATATTTCTTCTTCTTGTTGTTCTTCTTCTGCACAGCTAAGCTGGAAGTGGCATTTGCGGCTCGCACTAGTGCAGAGTTATCTCAAAGAAAGGGGCCACGGTGATTCTGTATCTCTATTATGTTGGTGCGGCTTCGGAACTTTTAAATATCTCTATATTTCTCGAAAACCACGCTTCTGATCAAAAAATATCATAGAACATAAATTGTAGGAAACATAATTCCCTACAAAAAAGGTCTCTTAAGATTTTGCCATAGCTCGTTTCGTTTCCGAGATATTTGCAGATATATCTCAAGGGAAGGGGCCTGACGGACATATTTCGAGATATTTCTTCTTCTTGTTGTTCTTCTTCTGCACAGCTATACTGGAAGTGGCATTTCCAGCTCGCAATAGTGCAGAGTTATCTGAAAGAAAGGGGCCACGGTGTTTCTGTATCTCTATTAAAGTTGGTGCGGCTTCGGAACTTTTAAATATCTTGATATATCTCGAGAACTACGCATCTGATCAAAAAATATCATAGAACATAAAAAGTAGGAAACTTTATTCTCTACAAATAAAGTCTCTTAACATTTTGCCATAGCTCGCTTCGTTTCCGAGATATTTGCAGATTCATCTCAAGGGAAGGGGCCTGACGGACATATTTCGAGATATTTCTTCTTCTTGTTGTTCTTCTTCTGCACAGCTAAACTGGAAGTGGCATTTCCAGCTCGCAATAGTGCAGAGTTATCTCACAGAAAGGGGCCACGGTGTTTCTGTATCTCTATTATGTTGGTGCGGCTTCGGAACTTTTAAATATCTTGATATATCTCGAGAACTACGCATCTGATCAAAAAATATCATAGAACATAAAAAGTAGGAAACTTAATTCTCTACAAATAAAGTGTCTTAACATTGTGCCATAGCTCGCTTCGTTTCCGAGATATTTGCAGATTTATCTCAAGGGAAGGGGCCTGACGGACATATTTCGAGACACTTCTTCTTCTTGTTGTTCTTCTTCTGCACAGCTAAGCTGGAAGTGGCATTTGCAGCTCGCAATAGTGCACAGTTATCTCAAAGAAAGGGGCCACGGTGTTTCTGTATCTCTATTATGTTGGTGCGGCTTCGGAACTTTTAAATATCTTGATATATCTCGAGAACTACGCATCTGATCAAAAAATATCATAGAAAATAAAAAGTAGGAAACTTAATTCTCTGCAAAAAAGGTCTCTTAACATTTTGCCATAGCTCGCTTCGTTTCCGAGATATATGCAGATTTATCTCAAGGGAAGGGGCCTGACGGACATATTTCGAGATATTTCTTCTTCTCGTTGTTCTTCTTCTGCACAGCTAAGCTGGAAGTGGCATTTGCAGCTCGCAATAGTGCAGAGTTATCTCAAAGAAGGAGGCCACGGTGTTTCTGTACCTCTATTATGTTGGTGCAGCTTCGGAACTTTTAAATATCTTGATATATCTCGAGAACTACGCCTCTGATCAAAAAATATCATAGAACATAAAAAGTAGAAAACCTAATTCTCTACAAAAAAGGTCTCTTAACATTTTGCCATAGCTCGCTTCGTTTCCGAGATATATGCAGATTTATCTCAAGGGAAGGGGCCTGACGGACATATTTCGAGATATTTCTTCTTCTTGTTGTTCTTCTTCTGCGCAGCTAAGCTGGAAGTGGCATTTGCAGCTCGCAATAGTGCAGAGTTATCTGAAAGAAAGGGGCCACGGTGTTTCTGTATCTCTATTATGTTGGTGCGGCTTCGGAACTTTTAAATATCTTGATATATCTCGAGAACTACGCATCTGATCAAAAAATATCATAGAACATAAAAAGTAGGAAACTTAATTCTCTACAAAAAAGGTCTCCTAACATTTTGCCATAGCTCGCTTCGTTTCCGAGATATTTGCAGATTTATCTCGTGGGAAGGGGCCTGACGGATATATTTCGAGATATTTCTTCTTCTTGTTGTTCTTCTTCTGCACAGCTAAGCTGGAAGTGGCATTTGCGGCTCGCACTAGTGCAGAGTTATCTCAAAGAAAGGGGCCACGGTGATTCTGTATCTCTATTATGTTGGTGCGGCTTCGGAACTTTTAAATATCTCTATATTTCTCGAAAACCACGCTTCTGATCAAAAAATATCATAGAACATAAATTGTAGGAAACATAATTCCCTACAAAAAAGGTCTCTTACGATTTTGCCATAGCTCGTTTCGTTTCCGAGATATTTGCAGATATATCTCAAGGGAAGGGGCCTGACGGACATATTTCGAGATATTTCTTCTTCTTGTTGTTCTTCTTCTGCACAGCTATACTGGAAGTGGCATTTCCAGCTCGCAATAGTGCAGAGTTATCTGAAAGAAAGGGGCCACGGTGTTTCTGTATCTCTATTAAAGTTGGTGCGGCTTCGGAACTTTTAAATATCTTGATATATCTCGAGAACTACGCATCTGATCAAAAAATATCATAGAACATAAAAAGTAGGAAACTTAATTCTCTACAAATAAGGTCTCTCAACATTTTGCCATAGCTCGCTTCGTTTCCGAGATATTTGCAGATATATCTCAAGGGAAGGGGCCTGACGGACATATTTCGAGATATTTCTTCTTCTTGTTGTTCTTGTTCTGCACAGCTAAGCTGGAAGTGGCATTTGCGGCTCGCACTAGCGCAGAGTTATCTCAAAGAAAGGGGCCACGGTGTTTCTGTATCTCTATTATGTTGGTGCGGCTTCGGAACTTTTAAATATCTCGATATATCTCGAGAACTACGCATCTGATCAAAAAATATCATAGAACATAAAAAGTAGGAAACTTAATTCTCTACAAAAAAGGTCTCTTATCATTTTGCCATAGCTCGTTTCGTTTCCGAGATATTTGCAGATATATCTCAAGGGAAGGGGCCTGACGGACATATTTCGAGATATTTCTTCTTCTTGTTGTTCTTCTTCTGCACAGCTATACTGGAAGTGGCATTTCCAGCTCGCAATAGTGCAGAGTTATCTGAAAGAAAGGGGCCACGGTGTTTCTGTATCTCTATTAAAGTTGGTGCGGCTTCGGAACTTTTAAATATCTTGATATATCTCGAGAACTACGCATCTGATCAAAAAATATCATAGAACATAAAAAGTAGGAAACTTAATTCTCTACAAATAAGGTCTCTTAACATTTTGCCATAGCTCGCTTCGTTTCCGAGATATTTGCAGATATATCTCAAGGGAAGGGGCCTGACGGACATATTTCGAGATATTTCTTCTTCTTGTTGTTCTTGTTCTGCACAGCTAAGCTGGAAGTGGCATTTGCAGCTCGCAATAGTGCAGAGTTATCTGAAAGAAAGGGGCCACGGTGTTTCTGTATCTCTATTATGTTGGTGCGGCTTCGGAACCTTTAAATATCTCGATATATCTCGAAAACTACGCTTCTGATCAAAAAATATCATAGAACATAACTTGTAGGAAACATAATTCTCTACAAAAAAGGTCTCTTAACATTTTGCCATAGCTCGCTTCGTTTCCGAGATATTTGCAGATATATCTCAAGGGAAGGGGCCTGACGGACATATTTCGAGATATTTCTTCTTCTTGTTGTTCTTCTTCTGCACAGCTAAGCTGGAAGTGGCATTCGCAGCTCGCAGTAGTGCAGAGTTATCTGAAAGAAAGGGGCGACGGTGTTTCTGTATCTCTATTATGTTGGTGCGGCTTCGCAACTTTTAAATATCTTGATATATCTCGAGAACTACGCATCTGATCAAAAAATATCATAGAACATAAAAAGTGGGAAACTTAATTCTCTACAAATAAAGTGTCTTAACATTTTGCCATCGCTCGCTTCGTTTCCGAGATATTTGCAGATTTATCTCAAGGGAAGGGGCTTGACGGACATATTTCGAGATATTTCTTCTTCTTGTTGTTCTTCTTCTGCACAGCTAAGCTGGAAGTGGCATTTGCAGCTCGCAATAGTGCAGAGTTATCTCAAAGAAAAGGGCCACGGTGTTTCTGTATCTCTATTATGTTGTTGCGGCTTCGGAACTTTTAAATATCTTGATATATCTGGAGAACTACGCATCTGATCAAAAAATATCATAGAACATAAAAAGTAGGAAACTTAATTCTCTACAAAAAAGGTCTCTTAATATTTTGCCATAGCTCGCTTCGTTTCCGAGATATTTGCAGATATATCTCAAGGGAAGGGGCCTGACGGACATATTTCGAGATATTTCTTCTTCTTGTTGTTCTTGTTCTGCACAGCTAAGCTGGAAGTGGCATTTGCAGCTCGCAATAGTGCAGAGTTATCTGAAAGAAAGGGGCCACGGTGTTTCTGTATCTCTATTATGTTGGTGCGGCTTCGGAACTTTTAAATATCTTGATATATCTCGAGAACTACGCATCTGATCAAAAAATATCATAGAACATAAAAAGTAGGAAACCTAATTTTCTACAAAAAAGGTCTCTTAACATTTTGCCGTAGCTCGTTTAGTTTCCGAGATATTTGCAGATTTATCTCAAGGGAAGGGGCCTGACGGACATATTTTGAGATATTTCTTCTTCTTGTTGTTCTTCTTCTGCACAGCTAAGCTGGAAGTGGCATTTGCAGCTCGCAATAGTGCAGAGTTATCTCAAAGAAAGTGGCCACTGTGTTTCTGTACCTCTATTATGTTGGTGCAGCTTCGGAGCTTTTAAATATCTTGATATATCTCGAGAACTACGCATCTGATCAAAAAATATCAGAGAACATAAAAAGTAGGAAACTTAATTCTGTACAAAAAAGGTCTCTTAACATTTTCCCATAGCTGGCATCGTTTCCGAGATATTTGCAGATTTATCTCAAGGGAAGGGGCCTGACGGACATATTTCGAGATATTTCTTCTTCTTGTTGTTCTTCTTCTGCACAGCTAAGCTGGAAGTGGCATTTGCAGCTCGCAATAGTGCAGAGTTATCCCAAAGAAAGGGGCCACGGTGTTTCTGTATCTCTATTATGTTGGTGCGGCTTCGGAACTTTTAAATATCTCGATATATCTCGAAAACCACGCATCTGGTCAAAAAATATCATAGAACATAAAAAGTAGGAAACTTAATTCTCTACAAAAAAGGTCACCTAACATTTTGCCATAGCTCGCATCGTTTGCGAGATATTTGCAGATTTACCTCAAGGGAAGGGGCCTGGCGGACATATTCCGAGATATTTCTTGTTCTTGTTGTGCTTCTTCTGCACAGCGAAGCTGGAAGTGGCATTTGCAGCTCGCAATAGTGCAGAGTTATCTCACAGAAAGGGGCCACGGTGTTTCTGTATCTCTATTATGTTGGTGCGGCTTCGCAACTTTTAAATATCTTGATATATCTCGAAAACTAAGCATCTGATCAAAGAACATTATAGAACATGAATAGTAGGAAACTTAATTCTCTACACAAAAGGTCTCTCAACATTTTGCCATAGCTCGCATCGTGTCCGAGATATTTGCAGATTTAGCTCAAGGGAAGGTGCCTGACGAACATATTTCGAGATATTTCTTCTTCTTGTTGTTCCTCTTCAGCACAGCTAAGCTGGAAGTGGCATTTCCAGCCCACAATAGTGCAGAGTTATCTCAAAGAAAGGATCCACGGTGTTTCTGTATCTTTATTATGTTGGTGCGGCTTCGGAACTTTTAAATATCTTGATATATCTCGAGAACTACGCATCTGATCAAAAAATATCAGAGAACATAAAACGTAGGAAACTTAATTCTCTACAAAAAAGGTCTCTTAACGTTTTGCCATAGCTCGCTTCGTTTCCGAGATATTTGCAGATTTATCTCAAGGGAAGGGGCCTGACGGACATATTTCGAGATATTTCTTCTTCTTGTTGTTCTTCTTCTGCACAGCTAAGCTGGAAGTGGCATTTACAGCTCGCAATAGTGCAGAGTTATCTCAAAGAAGGGGGCCACGGTGTTTCTGTATCTCTATTATGTTGGTGCGGCTTCGGAACTTTTAAATATCTTGATATATCTCGAGAACTACGCATCTGATCAAAAAATATCATGGAACATAAAAAGTAGAAAACTTAATTCTCTACAAAAAAGGTCTCTTAACATTTTGCCATAGCTCGCTTCGTTTCCGAGATATTTGCAGATTTATCTCAAGGGAAGGGGCCTGACGGACATATTTCGAGATATTTCTTCTTCTTGTTGTTCTTCCTCTGCACAGCTAAGCTGGAAGTGGCATTTGCAGCTCGCAATAGTGCAGAGTTATCTCAAAGAAAGGGGCCACGGTGTTTCTGTATCTCTATTATGTTGGTGCGGCTTCGGAACTTTTAAATATCTCGATATATCTCGAAAACTACGCTTCTGATCAAAACATATCATAGAACATAAACTGTAGGAAACATAATTCTCTACAAAAAACGTCTCTTAACATTTTGCCGCAGCTCGCTTCGTTTCCGAGATATTTGCAGATTTATCTCAAGGGAAGGGGCCTGACGGACATATTTCGAAATATTTCTTCTTCTTGTTGTTCTTCTTCAGCACAGCTAAGCTGGAAGTGGCATTTGCAGGTCGCAATAGTGCAGAGTTATCTCAAAGAAAGGGGCCACGATGTTTCTGTATCTGTATTATGTTGGTGCGGCTTCGGATCTTTTAAACATCTCGATATATCTCGAAAACTACGCTTCTGATCAAAAAATATCATAGAACATAAATTGTAGGAAACATAATTCTCTACAAAAAAGGTCTCTTAACATTTTGCCATAGCCCGCTTCGTTTCCGAGATATTTGCAGATTTATCTCAAGGGAAGGGTCCTGACGGACATATTTCGGGATATTTCTTCTTCTTGTTGTTCTTCTTCTGCACAGCTAAACTGGAAGTGGCATTTCCAGCTCGCAATAGTGCCGAGTTATCTCAAAGAAAGGGGCCACCGTGTTTCTGTATCTCTATTATGTTGGTGCGGCTTCGGAACTTTTAAATATCTTGATATATCTCGAGAACTACGCATCTGATCAAAAAATATCATAGAACATAAAAAGTAGGAAACTTAATTCTCTACAAAAAAGGTCTCCTAACATTTTGCCATAGCTCGCTTCGTTTCCGAGATATTTGCAGATTTATCTCGTGGGAAGGGGCCTGACGGATATATTTCGAGATATTTCTTCTTCTTGTTGTTCTTCTTCTGCACAGCTAAGCTGGAAGTGGCATTTGCGGCTCGCACTAGTGCAGAGTTATCTCAAAGAAAGGGGCCACGGTGATTCTGTATCTCTATTATGTTGGTGCGGCTTCGGAACTTTTAAATATCTCTATATTTCTCGAAAACCACGCTTCTGATCAAAAAATATCATAGAACATAAATTGTAGGAAACATAATTCCCTACAAAAAAGGTCTCTTAAGATTTTGCCATAGCTCGTTTCGTTTCCGAGATATTTGCAGATATATCTCAAGGGAAGGGGCCTGACGGACATATTTCGAGATATTTCTTCTTCTTGTTGTTCTTGTTCTGCACAGCTAAGCTGGAAGTGGCATTTGCAGCTCGCAATAGTGCAGAGTTATCTGAAAGAAAGGGGCCACGGTGTTTCTGTATCTCTATTATGTTGGTGCGGCTTCGGAACCTTTAAATATCTCGATATATCTCGAAAACTACGCTTCTGATCAAAAAATATCATAGAACATAACTTGTAGGAAACATAATTCTCTACAAAAAAGGTCTCTTAACATTTTGCCATAGCTCGCATCGTTTCCGAGATATTTGCAGATATATCTCAAGGGAAGGGGCCTGACGGACATATTTCGAGATATTTCTTCTTCTTGTTGTTCTTCTTCTGCACAGCTAAGCTGGAAGTGGCATTCGCAGCTCGCAGTAGTGCAGAGTTATATGAAAGAAAGGGGCGACGGTGTTTCTGTATCTCTATTATGTTGGTGCGGGTTCGCAACTTTTAAATATCTTGATATATCTCGAGAACTACGCATCTGATCAAAAAATATCATAGAACATAAAAAGTGGGAAACTTAATTCTCTACAAATAAAGTGTCTTAACATTTTGCCATAGCTCGCTTCGTTTCCGAGATATTTGCAGATTTATCTCAAGGGAAGGGGCCTGACGGACATATTTCGAGATATTTCTTCTTCTTGTTGTTCTTCTTCTGCACAGCTAAGCTGGAAGTGGCATTTGCAGCTCGCAATAGTGCAGAGTTATCTCAAAGAAAAGGGCCACGGTGTTTCTGTATCTCTATTATGTTGGTGCGTCTTCGGAACTTTTAAATATCTTGATATATCTCGAGAACTACGCATCTGATCAAAAAATATCATAGAACATAAAAAGTAGGAAACTTAATTCTCTACAAAAAAGGTCTCTTAACATTTTGCCATAGCTCGCTTTGTTTCCGAGATATTTGCAGATTTATCTCAAGGGAAGGGGCCTGACGGACATATTTCGAGATATTTCTTCTTCTTGTTGTTCTTCTTCTGCACAGCTAAGCTGGAAGTGGCATTTGCAGCGCGCAATAGTGCAGAGTTATCTCAAAGAAAGGGGCCACGGTGTTTCTGTATCTCTATTATGTTGGTGCGGCTTCGGAACTTTTAAATATCTCGATATATCTCGAAAACTACGCTTCTGATCAAAAAATATCATAGAACGTAAATTGTAGGAAACTTAATTCTCTACAAAAAGGGTCTCTTAACATTTTGCCATAGCTCGCTTCGTATCCGAGATATTTGCAGATTTATCTCAAGGGAAGGGGCCTGACGGACATATTTCGAGATATTTCTTCTTCTTGTTGTTCTTCTTCTGCACAGCTAAGCTGGAAGTGGCATTTGCAGCTCGCAATAGTGCAGAGTTATCCCAAAGAAAGGGGCCACGGTGTTTCTGTATCTCTATTATGTTGGTGCGGCTTCGGAACTTTTAAATATCTCGATATATCTCGAAAACTAAGCATCTGATCAAAGAACATTATAGAACATGAATAGTAGGAAACTTAATTCTCTACACAAAAGGTCTCTCAACATTTTGCCATAGCTCGCATCGTGTCCGAGATATTTGCAGATTTAGCTCAAGGGAAGGTGCCTGACGAACATATTTCGAGATATTTCTTCTTCTTGTTGTTCCTCTTCAGCACAGCTAAGCTGGAAGTGGCATTTCCAGCCCACAATAGTGCAGAGTTATCTCAAAGAAAGGATCCACGGTGTTTCTGTATCTTTATTATGTTGGTGCGGCTTCGGAACTTTTAAATATCTTGATATATCTCGAGAACTACGCATCTGATCAAAAAATATCAGAGAACATAAAACGTAGGAAACTTAATTCTCTACAAAAAAGGTCTCTTAACGTTTTGCCATAGCTCGCTTCGTTTCCGAGATATTTGCAGATTTATCTCAAGGGAAGGGGCCTGACGGACATATTTCGAGATATTTCTTCTTCTTGTTGTTCTTCTTCTGCACAGCTAAGCTGGAAGTGGCATTTACAGCTCGCAATAGTGCAGAGTTATCTCAAAGAAAGGGGCCACGGTGTTTCTGTATCTCTATTATGTTGGTGCGTCTTCGGAACTTTTAAATATCTTGATATATCTCGAGAACTACGCATCTGATCAAAAAATATCATAGAACATAAAAAGTAGGAAACTTAATTCTCTACAAAAAAGGTCTCTTAACATTTTGCCATAGCTCGCTTCGTTTCCGAGATATTTGCAGATTCAGCTCAAAGGAGCGGGCCTGACGGACATATTTCGAGATATTTCTTCTTCTTGTTGTTCTTCTTCAGCACAGCTAAACTGGAAATGGCATTTCCAGCTCGCAATAGTGCAGAGTTATCTCAAAGAAAGGGGCCACGGTGTTTCTGTATCTCTATTATGTTGGTGCGGCTTCGGAACTTTTAAATATCTTGATATATCTCGAGAACTACGCATCTGATCAAAAAATACCATAGAACATAAAAAGTAGGAAACTTAATTCTCTACAAAAAAGGTCTCTTAACATTTTGCCATAGCTCGCTTCGTTTCCGAGATATTTGCAGATTTATCTCAAGGGAAGGGGCCTGACGGACATATTTCGAGATATTTCTTCTTCTTGTTGTTCTTCTTCTGCACAGCTAAGCTGGAAGTGGCATTTGCAGCTCGCAATAGTGCAGAGTTATCTCAAAGAAGGGGGCCACGGTGTTTCTGTATCTCTATTATGTTGGTGCGGCTTCGGAACTTTTAAATATCTTGATATATCTCGAGAACTACGCATCTGATCAAAAAATATCATGGAACATAAAAAGTAGAAAACTTAATTCTCTACAAAAAAGGTCTCTTAACATTTTGCCACAGCTCGCTTCGTTTCCGAGATATTTGCAGATTTATCTCAAGGGAAGGGGCCTGACGGACATATTTCGAGATATTTCTTCTTCTTGTTGTTCTTCCTCTGCACAGCTAAGCTGGAAGTGGCATTTGCAGCTCGCAATAGTGCAGAGTTATCTCAAAGAAAGGGGCCACGGTGTTTCTGTATCTCTATTATGTTGGTGCGGCTTCGGAACTTTTAAATATCTCGATATATCTCGAAAACTACGCTTCTGATCAAAACATATCATAGAACATAAACTGTAGGAAACATAATTCTCTACAAAAAACGTCTCTTAACATTTTGCCGCAGCTCGCTTCGTTTCCGAGATATTTGCAGATTTATCTCAAGGGAAGGGGCCTGACGGACATATTTCGAAATATTTCTTCTTCTTGTTGTTCTTCTTCAGCACAGCTAAGCTGGAAGTGGCATTTGCAGGTCGCAATAGTGCAGAGTTATCTCAAAGAAAGGGGCCACGATGTTTCTGTATCTGTATTATGTTGGTGCGGCTTCGGATCTTTTAAACATCTCGATATATCTCGAAAACTACGCTTCTGATCAAAAAATATCATAGAACATAAATTGTAGGAAACATAATTCTCTACAAAAAAGGTCTCTTAACATTTTGCCATAGCCCGCTTCGTTTCCGAGATATTTGCAGATTTATCTCAAGGGAAGGGTCCTGACGGACATATTTCGGGATATTTCTTCTTCTTGTTGTTCTTCTTCTGCACAGCTAAACTGGAAGTGGCATTTGCAGCTCGCAATAGTGCCGAGTTATCTCAAAGAAAGGGGCCACCGTGTTTCTGTATCTCTATTATGTTGGTGCGGCTTCGGAACTTTTAAATATCTTGATATATCTCGAGAACTACGCATCTGATCAAAAAATATCATACAACATAAAAAGTAGGAAACTTAATTCTCTACAAAAAAGGTCTCTTAACATTTTGCCATAGCTCGCTTCGTTTCCGAGATATTTGCAGATTTATCTCAAGGGAAGGGGCCTAACGGACATATTTCGAGATATTTCTTCTTCTTGTTGTTCTTCTTCTGCACAGCTAAGCTGGAAGTGGCATTTGCAGCTCGCAATAGTGCAGAGTTATCTCAAAGAAAGGGGCCACGGTGTTTCTGTATCTCTATTATGTTGGTGCGGCTTCGGAACTTTTAAGTATCTTGATATATCTCGAAAACTAAGCATCTGATCAAAGAACATCATAGAACATGAATAGTAGGAAACTTAATTCTCTACACAAAAGGTCTCTCAACATTTTGCCATAGCTCGCATCGTGTCCGAGATATTTGCAGATTTAGCTCAAAGGAAGGGGCCTGACGGACATATTTCGAGATATTTCTTCTTCTTGTTGTTCCTCTTCAGCACAGCTAAGCTGGAAGTGCCATTTCCAGGCCGCAATAGTGCAGAGTTATCTCAAAGAAAGGATCCACGGTGTTTCTGTATTTTTATTATGTTGGTGCGGCTTCGGAACTTTTAAATATCTCGATATATCTCGAGAACTACGCATCTGACCAAAAAATATCATAGAACATAAATACTAGGAAACTTAATTTCCGACAAAAATGGTCTCTCAACATTTTGCCATAGCTCGCATCGTTTCCGAGATATTGCAGATGTAACTCAAGTGAAGGGGCCTGACGGACATATTCCGAGATATTTCTTGTTCTTGTTGTGCTTCTTCTGCACAGCTAAGCTGGAAGTGGCATTTGCAGCTCGCAATAGTGCAGAGTTATCTCAAAGGAAGGGGCCACGGTGTTTCTGTATCCCTATTATGTTGGTGCGGCTTCGGAACTTTTAAATACCTTAATATATCTCGAGAACTACGCATCTGATCAGAAAATATCATAGAACATAAAAAGTAGGAAACTTAATTCTCTACAAAAAAGGTGTCTTAACATTTTGCCATAGCTCGCATCGCATGCGAGATATTTGCAGATTTAGCTCAAGGGGAGGGGCCTGACGGGCATATTCCGAGATATTTCTTGTTCTTGTTGTGCTTCTTCTGCACAGCTAAGCTGGAACTGGCATTTGCTGCTCGCAATAGTGCAGAGTTATCTCACAGAAAGGGGCCACGGTGTTTCTGTACCTCTATTATGTTGGTGCAGCTTCGGAACTTTTAAATATCTTGATATATCTCGAGAACTACGCATCTGATCAAAAAATATCATAGAACATAAAAAGTAGGAAACCTAATTTTCTACAAAAAAGGTCTCTCAACATTTTGCCAGAGCTCGCATCGTGTCCGAGATATTTGCCGATTTAGCTCAGAGGAAGGGGCCTGACTGACATATTTCGAGATATTTCTTCTTCTTGTTGTTCTTCTTCTGCACAGCTAAACTGGAAGTGGTATTTCCAGTTCGCAATAGTGCAAAGTTATCTCAAAGAAAGGGGCCACGGTGTTTCTGTATCTTTATGATGTTGGTGCGGCTTCGGAACTTTTAAATATCTTGATATATCTCGAGAACTACGCATCTGATCAGAAAATATCATAGAACATAAAAAGTAGGAAACTTAATTCTCTACAAATAAGGTCTCTTAACATTTTGCCATAGCTCGCTTCGTTTCCGAGATATTTGCAGATTTATCTCAAGGGAAGGGGCCTGACGGACATATTTCGAGATATTTCTTCTTCTTGTTGTTCTTCTTCTGCACAGCTAAGCTGGAAGTGGCATTTGCAGCGCGCAGTAGTGCGGAGTTATCTCAAAGAAAGGGGCCACGGTGTTTCTGTATCTCTATTATGTTTGGTGCGGCTTCGGAACTTTTAAATATCTTGATATATCTCGAGAACTACGCATCTGATCAAAAAATATCATAGAACATAAAAAGTAGGAAACCTAATTTTCTGCAAAAAAGGTCTCTTAACATTTTGCCGTAGCTCGCTTAGTTTCCGAGATATTTGCAGATTTATCTCAAGGGAACGGGCCTGACGGACATATTTTGAGATATTTCTTCTTCTTGTTGTTCTTCTTCTGCACAGCTAAGCTGCAAGTGGCATTTGCAGCTCGCAATAGTGCAGAGTTATCTCAAAGAAAGAGGCCACGGTGTTTCTGTATCTCTATTATGTTGGTGCGGCTTCGGAACTTTTAAATATCTTGATATATCTCGAGAACTACGCATCTGATCAAAAAATATCATAGAACATAAAAAGTAGGAAACTTAATTCTCTACAAAAAAGGTCGCTTAAGATTTTGCCATAGCTCGCTTCGTTTCCGAGATATTTGCAGATTCAGCTCAAAGGAACGGGCCTGACGGACATATTTCGAGATATTTCTTCTTCTTGTTGTTCTTCTTCTGCACAGCAAAACTGGAAATGGCATTTCCAGCTCGCAATAGTGCAGAGTTATCTCAAAGAAAGGGGCCACGGTGTTTCTGTATCTCTATTATGTTGGTGCGGCTTCGGAACTTTTAAATATCTTGATATATCTCGAGATCTACGCATCTGATCAAAAAATATCATAGAACGTAAAAAGTAGGAAACTTAATTCTCTACAAAAAAGGTCTCTTAACATTTTGCCATAGCTCGCTTCGTTTCCGAGATATTTGCAGATTTATCTCAAGGGAAGGGGCCTGACGGACATATTTCGAGATATTTCTTCTTCTTGTTGTTCTTCTTCTGCACAGCTAAGCTGGAAGTGGCATTTGCAGCTCGCAATAGTGCAGAGTTATCTCAAAGAAGGGGGCCACGGTGTTTCTGTATCTCTATTATGTTGGTGCGGCTTCGGAACTTTTAAATATCTTGATATATCTCGAGAACTACGCATCTGATCAAAAAATATCAGGGAACATAAAAAGTAGAAAACTTAATTCTCTACAAAAAAGGTCTCTTAACATTTTGCCATAGCTCGCTTCGTTTCCGAGATATTTGCAGATTTATCTCAAGGGAAGGGGCCTGACGGACATATTTCGAGATATTTCTTCTTCTTGTTGTTCTTCTTCTGCACAGCTAAACTGGAAATGGCATTTCCAGCTCGCAATAGTGCAGAGTTATCTCAAAGAAAGGGGCCACGGTGTTTCTGTATCTCTATTATGTTGGTGCGGCTTCGGAACTTTTAAATATCTTGATATATCTCGAGAACTACGCGTCTGATCAAAAAATATCATACAACATAAAAAGTAGGAAACATAATTCTCTACAAAACAGGTCTCTTAACATTTTGCCATAGCTCGCTTCGTCTCCGAGATATTTGCGGATTTATCTCAAGGGAAGGGGCCTGACGGACATATTTCGAGATATCTCTTCTTCTTGTTGCTCTTCTTCTGCACAGCTAAGCTGGAAGTGGCATTTGCGGCTCGCACTAGCGCAGAGTTATCTCAAAGAAAGGGGCCACGGTGTTTCTGTATCTCTATTATGTTGGTGCGGCTTCGGAACTTTTAAATATCTTGATATATCTCGAGAACTACGCATCTGATCAAAAAATATCATAGAACATAAATAGTAGGAAACTTAATTCTCTACAAAAAAGGTCTCTCAACATTTTGCCATAGCTCGCTTCGTTTCCGAGATATTTGCAGATTTATCTCAAGGGAAGGGGCCTAACGGACATATTTCGAGATATTTCTTCTTCTTGTTGTTCTTCTTCTGCACAGCTAAGCTGGAAGTGGCATTTGCGGCTCGCACTAGTGCAGAGTTATCTCAAAGAAAGGGGCCACGGTGTTTCTGTATCTCTTATGTTGGTGCGGCTTCGGAACTTTTAAATATCTTGATATATCTCGAGATCTACGCATCTGATCAAAAAATATCATAGAACATAAAAAGTAGGAAACTTAATACTCTACAAAAAAGGTCTCTTAACATTTTGCCATAGCTCGCTTCGTTTCCGAGATATTTGCAGATTTATCTCAAGGGAAGGGGCCTAACGGACATATTTCGAGATATTTCTTCTTCTTGTTGTTCTTCTTCTGCACAGCTAAGCTGGAAGTGGCATTTGCAGCTCGCAATAGTGCAGAGTTATCTCAAAGAAAGAGGCCACGGTGTTTCTGTACCTCTATTATGTTGGTGCAGCTTCGGAACTTTTAAATATCTTGATATATCTCGAGAACTACGCATCTGATCAAAAAATATCATAGAACATAAAAAGTAGGAAACCTAATTTTCTACAAAAAAGGTCTCTTAACATTTTGCCGCAGCTCGCTTCGTTTCCGAGATATTTGCAGATTTATCTCAAGGGAAGGGGCCTGACGGACATATTTTGAGATATTTCTTCTTCTTGTTGTTCTTCTTCTGCACAGCTAAACTGGAAGTGGCATTTCCAGCTCGCAATAGTGCCGAGTTATCTCAAAGAAAGGGGCCACCGTGTTTCTGTATCTCTATTATGTTGGTGCGGCTTCGGAACTTTTAAATATCTTGATATATCTCGAGAACTACGCATCTGATCAAAAAATATCATACAACATAAAAAGTAGGAAACTTAATTCTCTACAAAAAAGGTCTCTTAACATTTTGCCATAGCTCGCTTCGTTTCCGAGATATTTGCAGATTTATCTCAAGGGAAGGGGCCTAACGGACATATTTCGAGATATTTCTTCTTCTTGTTGTTCTTCTTCTGCACAGCTAAGCTGGAAGTGGCATTTGCAGCTCGCAATAGTGCAGAGTTATCTCAAAGAAAGGGGCCACGGTGTTTCTGTACCTCTATTATGTTGGTGCGGCTTCGGAACTTTTAAATATCTTGATATATCTCGAGAACTACGCATCTGATCACAAAATATCATACAACATAAAAAGTAGGAAACTTAATTCTCTACAAATAAGGTCTCTTAACATTTTGCCATAGCTCGCTTCGTTTCCGAGATATTTGCAGATTTATCTCAAGGGAAGGGGCCTGACGGACATATTTCGAGATATTTCTTCTTCTTGTTGTTCTTCTTCTGCACAGCTAAGCTGGAAGTGGCATTTGCAGCGCGCAGTAGTGCGGAGTTATCTCAAAGAAAGGGGCCACGGTGTTTCTGTATCTCTATTATGTTTGGTGCGGCTTCGGAACTTTTAAATATCTTGATATATCTCGAGAACTACGCATCTGATCAAAAAATATCATAGAACATAAAAAGTAGGAAACCTAATTTTCTGCAAAAAAGGTCTCTTAACATTTTGCCGTAGCTCGCTTAGTTTCCGAGATATTTGCAGATTTATCTCAAGGGAAGGGGCCTGACGGACATATTTTGAGATATTTCTTCTTCTTGTTGTTCTTCTTCTGCACAGCTAAGCTGCAAGTGGCATTTGCAGCTCGCAATAGTGCAGAGTTATCTCAAAGAAAGAGGCCACGGTGTTTCTGTATCTCTATTATGTTGGTGCGGCTTCGGAACTTTTAAATATCTTGATATATCTCGAGAACTACGCATCTGATCAAAAAATATCATAGAACATAAAAAGTAGGAAACTTAATTCTCTACAAAAAAGGTCTCTTAAGATTTTGCCATAGCTCGCTTCGTTTCCGAGATATTTGCAGATTCAGCTCAAAGGAACGGCCTGACGGACATATTTCGAGATATTTCTTCTTCTTCTTGTTCTTCTTCTGCACAGCAAAACTGGAAATGGCATTTCCAGCTCGCAATAGTGCAGAGTTATCTCAAAGAAAGGGGCCACGGTGTTTCTGTATCTCTATTATGTTGGTGCGGCTTCGGAACTTTTAAATATCTTGATATATCTCGAGATCTACGCATCTGATCAAAAAATATCCTAGAACATAAAAAGTAGGAAACTTAATTCTCTACAAAAAAGGTCTCTTAACATTTTGCCATAGCTCGCTTCGTTTCCGAGATATTTGCAGATTTATCTCAAGGGAAGGGGCCTAACGGACATATTTCGAGATATTTCTTCTTCTTGTTGTTCTTCTTCTGCACAGCTAAGCTGCAAGTGGCATTTGCAGCTCGCAATAGTGCAGAGTTATCTCAAAGAAAGAGGCCACGGTGTTTCTGTACCTCTATTATGTTGGTGCAGCTTCGGAACTTTTAAATATCTTGATATATCACGAAAACTAAGCATCTGATCAAAGAACATTATAGAACATGAATAGTAGGAAACTTAATTCTCTACAAAAAAGGTCTCTTAACATTTTGCCATAGCTCGCTTCGTTTCCGAGATATTTGCAGATTTATCTCAAGGGAAGGGGCCTGACGGACATATTTCGAGATATTTCTTCTTCTTGTTGTTCTTCTTCTGCACAGCTAAGCTGGAAGTGGCATTTACAGCTCGCAATAGTGCAGAGTTATCTCAAAGAAAGGGGCCACGGTGTTTCTGTATCTCTATTATGTTGGTGCGGCTTCGGAACTTTTAAATATCTTGATATATCTCGAGAACTACGCATCTGATCAAAAAATATCATAGAACATAGAAAGTAGGAAACTTAATTCTCTACAAAAAAGGTCTCTTAACATTTTGCCATAACTCGCTTCGTTTCCGAGATATTTGCAGATTTATCTCAAGGGAAGGGGCCTGACGGACATATTTCGAGATATTTCTTCTTCTTGTTGTTCTTCTTCTGCACAGCTAAGCTGGAAGTGGCATTTGCAGCTCGCAATAGTGCAGAGTTATCTCAAAGAAGGGGGCCACGGTGTTTCTGTATCTCTATTATGTTGGTGCGGCTTCGGAACTTTTAAATATCTTGATATATCTCGAGAACTACGCATCTGATCAAAAAATATCATGGAACATAAAAAGTAGAAAACTTAATTCTCTACAAAAAAGGTCTCTTAACATTTTGCCATAGCTCGCTTCGTTTCCGAGATATTTGCAGATTTATCTCAAGGGAAGGGGCCTGACGGACATATTTCGAGATATCTCTTCTTCTTGTTGTTCTTCTTCTGCACAGCTAAACTGGAAATGGCATTTCCAGCTCGCAATAGTGCAGAGTTATCTCAAAGAAAGGGGCCACGGTGTTTCTGTATCTCTATTATGTTGGTGCGGCTTCGGAACTTTTAAATATCTTGATATATCTCGAGAACTACGCGTCTGATCAAAAAATATCATACAACATAAAAAGTAGGAAACATAATTCTCTACAAAAAAGGTCTCTTAACATTTTGCCATAGCTCGCTTCGTCTCCGAGATATTTGCGGATTTATCTCAAGGGAAGGGGCCTGACGGACATATTTCGAGATATCTCTTCTTCTTGTTGCTCTTCTTCTGCACAGCTAAGCTGGAAGTGGCATTTGCGGCTCGCACTAGCGCAGAGTTATCTCAAAGAAAGGGGCCACGGTGTTTCTGTATCTCTATTATGTTGGTGCGGCTTCGGAACTTTTAAATATCTTGATATATCTCGAGAACTACGCATCTGATCAAAAAATATCATAGAACATAAATAGTAGGAAACTTAATTCTCTACAAAAAAGGTCTCTCAACATTTTGCCATAGCTCGCTTCGTTTCCGAGATATTTGCAGATTTATCTCAAGGGAAGGGGCCTAACGGACATATTTCGAGATATTTCTTCTTCTTGTTGTTCTTCTTCTGCACAGCTAAGCTGGAAGTGGCATTTGCGGCTCGCACTAGTGCAGAGTTATCTCAAAGAAAGGGGCCACGGTGTTTCTGTATCTCTTATGTTGGTGCGGCTTCGGAACTTTTAAATATCTTGATATATCTCGAGATCTACGCATCTGATCAAAAAATATCATAGAACATAAAAAGTAGGAAACTTAATACTCTACAAAAAAGGTCTCTTAACATTTTGCCATAGCTCGCTTCGTTTCCGAGATATTTGCAGATTTATCTCAAGGGAAGGGGCCTAACGGACATATTTCGAGATATTTCTTCTTCTTGTTGTTCTTCTTCTGCACAGCTAAGCTGGAAGTGGCATTTGCAGCTCGCAATAGTGCAGAGTTATCTCAAAGAAAGAGGCCACGGTGTTTCTGTACCTCTATTATGTTGGTGCAGCTTCGGAACTTTTAAATATCTTGATATATCTCGAGAACTACGCATCTGATCAAAAAATATCATAGAACATAAAAAGTAGGAAACCTAATTTTCTACAAAAAAGGTCTCTTAACATTTTGCCGCAGCTCGCTTCGTTTCCGAGATATTTGCAGATTTATCTCAAGGGAAGGGGCCTGACGGACATATTTCGAAATATTTCTTCTTCTTGTTGTTCTTCTTCAGCACAGCTAAGCTGGAAGTGGCATTTGCAGGTCGCAATAGTGCAGAGTTATCTCAAAGAAAGGGGCCACGATGTTTCTGTATCTGTATTATGTTGGTGCGGCTTCGGATCTTTTAAACATCTCGATATATCTCGAAAACTACGCTTCTGATCAAAAAATATCATAGAACATAAATTGTAGGAAACATAATTCTCTACAAAAAAGGTCTCTTAACATTTTGCCATAGCCCGCTTCGTTTCCGAGATATTTGCAGATTTATCTCAATGGAAGGGTCCTGACGGACATATTTCGGGATATTTCTTCTTCTTGTTGTTCTTCTTCTGCACAGCTAAACTGGAAGTGGCATTTCCAGCTCGCAATAGTGCCGAGTTATCTCAAAGAAAGGGGCCACCGTGTTTCTGTATCTCTATTATGTTGGTGCGGCTTCGGAACTTTTAAATATCTTGATATATCTCGAGAACTACGCATCTGATCAAAAAATATCATACAACATAAAAAGTAGGAAACTTAATTCTCTACAAAAAAGGTCTCTTAACATTTTGCCATAGCTCGCTTCGTTTCCGAGATATTTGCAGATTTATCTCAAGGGAAGGGGCCTAACGGACATATTTCGAGATATTTCTTCTTCTTGTTGTTCTTCTTCTGCACAGCTAAGCTGGAAGTGGCATTTGCAGCTCGCAATAGTGCAGAGTTATCTCAAAGAAAGGGGCCACCGTGTTTCTGTATCTCTATTATGTTGGTGCGGCTTCGGAACTTTTAAATATCTTGATATATCTCGAGAACTACGCATCTGATCAAAAAATATCATACAACATAAAAAGTAGGAAACTTAATTCTCCACAAAAAAGGTCTCTTAACATTTTGCCATAGCTCGCTTCGTTTCCGAGATATTTGCAGATTTATCTCAAGGGAAGGGGCCTAACGGACATATTTCGAGATATTTCTTCTTCTTGTTGTTCTTCTTCTGCACAGCTAAGCTGGAAGAGGCATTTGCAGCTCGCAATAGTGCAGAGTTCTCTCAAAGAAAGGGGCCACGGTGTTTCTGTACCTCTATTATGTTGGTGCGGCTTCGGAACTTTTAAATATCTTGATATATCTCGAGAACTACGCATCTGATCAGAAAATATCATAGAACATAAAAAGTAGGAAACTTAATTCTCTACAAATAAGGTCTCTTAACATTTTGCCATAGCTCGCTTCGTTTCCGAGATATTTGCAGATTTATCTCAAGGGAAGGGGCCTGACGGACATATTTCGAGATATTTCTTCTTCTTGTTGTTCTTCTTCTGCACAGCTAAGCTGGAAGTGGCATTTGCAGCGCGCAGTAGTGCGGAGTTATCTCAAAGAAAGGGGCCACGGTGTTTCTGTATCTCTGTTATGTTAGGTGCGGCTTCGGAACTTTTAAATATCTTGATATATCTCGAGAACTACGCATCTGATCAAAAAATATCATAGAACATAAAAAGTAGGAAACCTAATTTTCTGCAAAAAAGGTCTCTTAACATTTTGCCGTAGCTCGCTTAGTTTCCGAGATATTTGCAGATTTATCTCAAGGGAAGGGGCCTGACGGACATATTTTGAGATATTTCTTCTTCTTGTTGTTCTTCTTCTGCACAGCTAAGCTGCAAGTGGCATTTCCAGCTCGCAATAGTGCAGAGTTATCTCAAAGAAAGGGGCCACGGTGTTTCTGTATCTCTATTATGTTGGTGCGGCTTCGGAACTTTTAAATATCTTGATATATCTCGAGATCTACGCATCTGATCAAAAAATATCCTAGAACATAAAAAGTAGGAAACTTAATTCTCTACAAAAAAGGTCTCTTAACATCTTGCCATAGCTCGCTTCGTTTCCGAGATATTTGCAGATTTATCTCAAGGGAAGGGGCCTAACGGACATATTTCGAGATATTTCTTCTTCTTGTTGTTCTTCTTCTGCACAGCTAAGCTGCAAGTGGCATTTGCAGCTCGCAATAGTGCAGAGTTATCTCAAAGAAAGAGGCCACGGTGTTTCTGTACCTCTATTATGTTGGTGCAGCTTCGGAACTTTTAAATATCTTGATATATCACGAAAACTAAGCATCTGATCAAAGAACATTATAGAACATGAATAGTAGGAAACTTAATTCTCTACACAAAAGGTCTCTCAACATTTTGCCATAGCTCGCATCGTGTCCGAGATATTTGCAGATTTAGCTCAAAGGAAGGTGCCTGACGGAAATATTTCGAGATATTTCTTCTTCTTGTTGTTCCTCTTCAGCACAGCTAAGCTGGAAGTGGCATTTCCAGCCCGCAATAGTGCAGAGTTATCTCAAAGAAAGGATCCACGGTGTTTCTGTATCTTTATTATGTTGGTGCGGCTTCGGAACTTTTAAATATCTTGATATATCTCGAGAACTACGCATCTGATCAAAAAATACCATAGAACATAAAAAGTAGGAAACTTAATTCTCTACAAAAAAGGTCTCTTAACATTTTGCCATAGCTCGCTTCGTTTCCGACATATTTGCAGATTTATCTCAAGGGAAGGGGCCTGACGGACATATTTCGAGATATTTCTTCTTCTTGTTGTTCTTCTTCTGCACAGCTAAGCTGGAAGTGGCATTTGCAGCTCGCAATAGTGCAGAGTTATCTCAAAGAAGGGGGCCACGGTGTTTCTGTATCTCTATTATGTTGGTGCGGCTTCGGAACTTTTAAATATCTTGATATATCTCGAGAACTACGCATCTGATCAAAAAATATCATGGAACATAAAAAGTAGAAAACTTAATTCTCTACAAAAAAGGTCTCTTAACATTTTGCCATAGCTCGCTTCGTTTCCGAGATATTTGCAGATTTATCTCAAGGGAAGGGGCCTGACGGACATATTTCGAGATATTTCTTCTTCTTGTTGTTCTTCTTCTGCACAGCTAAGCTGGAAGTGGCATTTGCAGCTCGCAATAGTGCAGAGTTATCTCAAAGAAAGGGGCCACGGTGTTTCTGTATCTCTATTATGTTGGTGCGGCTTCGGAACTTTTAAATATCTCGATATATCTCGAAAACTACGCTTCTGATCAAAACATATCATAGAACATAAACTGTAGGAAACATAATTCTCTACAAAAAACGTCTCTTAACATTTTGCCATAGCTCGCTTCGTTTCCGAGATATTTGCAGATTCAGCTCAAAGGAACGGGCCTGACGGACATATTTCGAGATATTTCTTCTTCTTGTTGTTCTTCTTCTGCACAGCTAAACTGGAAATGGCATTTCCAGCTCGCACTAGTGCAGAGTTATCTCAAAGAAAGGGGCCACGGTGTTTCTGTATCTCTATTATGTTGGTGCGGCTTCGGAACTTTTAAATATCTTGATATATCTCGAGAACTACGCGTCTGATCAAAAAATATCATACAACATAAAAAGTAGGAAACATAATTCTCTACAAAAAAGGTCTCTTAACATTTTGCCATCGCTCGCTTCGTCTCCGAGATATTTGCGGATTTATCTCAAGGGAAGGGGCCTGACGGACATATTTCGAGATATCTCTTCTTCTTGTTGCTCTTCTTCTACACAGCTAAGCTGGAAGTGGCATTTGCGGCTCGCACTAGTGCAGAGTTATCTCAAAGAAAGGGGCCACGGTGTTTCTGTATCTCTATTATGTTGGTGCGGCTTCGGAACTTTTAAATATCTTGATATATCTCGAGAACTACGCATCTGATCAAAAAATATCATAGAACATAAATAGTAGGAAACTTAATTCTCTACAAAAAAGGTCTCTCAACATTTTGCCATAGCTCGCTTCGTTTCCGAGATATTTGCAGATTTATCTCAAGGGAAGGGGCCTAACGGACATATTTCGAGATATTTCTTCTTCTTGTTGTTCTTCTTCTGCACAGCTAAGCTGGAAGTGGCATTTGCGGCTCGCACTAGTGCAGAGTTATCTCAAAGAAAGGGGCCACGGTGTTTCTGTATCTCTTATGTTGGTGCGGCTTCGGAACTTTTAAATATCTTGATATATCTCGAGATCAACGCATCTGATCAAAAAATATCATAGAACATAAAAAGTAGGAAACTTAATACTCTACAAAAAAGGTCTCTTAACATTTTGCCATAGCTCGCTTCGTTTCCGAGATATTTGCAGATTTATCTCAAGGGAAGGGGCCTAACGGACATATTTCGAGATATTTCTTCTTCTTGTTGTTCTTCTTCTGCACAGCTAAGCTGGAAGTGGCAATTGCAGCTCGCAATAGTGCAGAGTTATCTCAAAGAAAGAGGCCACGGTGTTTCTGTACCTCTATTATGTTGGTGCAGCTTCGGAACTTTTAAATATCTTGATATATCTCGAGAACTACGCATCTGATCAAAAAATATCATACAACATAAAAAGTAGGAAACCTAATTTTCTACAAAAAAGGTCTCTTAACATTTTGCCGCAGCTCGCTTCGTTTCCGAGATATTTGCAGATTTATCTCAAGGGAAGGGGCCTGACGGACATATTTCGAAATATTTCTTCTTCTTGTTGTTCTTCTTCAGCACAGCTAAGCTGGAAGTGGCATTTGCAGGTCGCAATAGTGCAGAGTTATCTCAAAGAAAGGGGCCACGATGTTTCTGTATCTGTATTATGTTGGTGCGGCTTCGGATCTTCTAAACATCTCGATATATCTCGAAAACTACGCTTCTGATCAAAAAATATCATAGAACATAAATTGTAGGAAACATAATTCTCTACAAAAAAGGTCTCTTAACATTTTGCCATAGCCCGCTTCGTTTCCGAGATATTTGCAGATTTATCTCAAGGGAAGGGTCCTGACGGACATATTTCGGGATATTTCTTCTTCTTGTTGTTCTTCTTCTGCACAGCTAAACTGGAAGTGGCATTTCCAGCTCGCAATAGTGCCGAGTTATCTCAAAGAAAGGGGCCACGGTGTTTCTGTATCTCTATTATGTTGGTGCGGCTTCGGATCTTTTAAACATCTCGATATATCTCGAAAACTACGCTTCTGATCAAAAAATATCATAGAACATAAATTGTAGGAAACATAATTCTCTACAAAAAAGGTCTCTTAACATTTTGCCATAGCTCGTTTCGTTTCCGAGATATTTGCAGATATATCTCAAGGGAAGGGGCCTGACGGACATATTTCGAGATATTTCTTCTTCTTGTTGTTCTTCTTCTGCACAGCTAAACTGGAAGTGGCATTTCCAGCTCGCAATAGCGCAGAGTTATCTCAAAGAAAGGGGCCACGGTGTTTCTGTATCTCTATTATGTTGGTGCGTTTCGGAACTTTTAAATATCTTGATATATCTCGAGAACTACGCATCTGATCAAAAAATATCATACAACATAAAAAGTAGGAAACTTAATTCTCTACAAAAAAGGTCTCTTAACATTTTGCCATAGCTCGCTTCGTTTCCGAGATATTTGCAGATTTATCTCAAGGGAAGGGGCCTAACGGACATATTTCGAGATATTTCTTCTTCTTGTAGTTCTTCTTCTGCACAGCTAAGCTGGAAGTGGCATTTGCGGCTCGCACTAGTGCAGAGTTATCTCAAAGAAAGGGGCCACGGTGTTTCTGTATCTCTTATGTTGGTGCGGCTTCGGAACTTTTAAATATCTTGATATATCTCGAGATCTACGCATCTGATCAAAAAATAACATAGAACATAAAAAGTAGGAAACTTAATTCTCTACAAAAAAGGTCTCTTAACATTTTGCCATAGCTCGCTTCGTTTCCGAGATATTTGTAGATTTATCTCAAGGGAAGGGGCCTGACGGACATATTTCGAGATATTTCTTCTTCTTGTTGTTCTTCTTCTGCACAGCTAAGCTGGAAGTGGCATTTGCAGCTCGCAATAGTGCAGAGTTATCTCAAAGAAGGGGGCCACGGTGTTGATGTATCTCTATTATGTTGGTGCGGCTTCGGAACTTTTAAATATCTTGATATATCTCGAGAACTACGCATCTGATCAAAAAATATCATGGAACATAAAAAGTAGAAAACTTAATTCTCTACAAAAAAGGTCTCTTAACATTTTGCCATAGCTCGCTTCGTTTCCGAGATATTTGCAGATTTATCTCAAGGGAAGGGGCCTGACGGACATATTTCGAGATATTTCTTCTTCTTGTTGTTCTTCTTCTGCACAGCTAAGCTGGAAGTGGCATTTGCAGCTCGCAATAGTGCAGAGTTATCTCAAAGAAAGGGGCCACGGTGTTTCTGTATCTCTATTATGTTGGTGCGGCTTCGGAACTTTTAAATATCTCGATATATCTCGAAAACTACGCTTCTGATCAAAACATATCATAGAACATAAACTGTAGGAAACATAATTCTCTGCAAAAAACGTCTCTTAACATTTTGCCATAGCTCGCTTCGTTTCCGAGATATTTGCAGATTCAGCTCAAAGGAACGGGCCTGACGGACATATTTCGAGATATTTCTTCTTCTTGTTGTTCTTCTTCTGCACAGCTAAACTGGAAATGGCATTTCCAGCTCGCAATAGTGCAGAGTTATCTCAAAGAAAGGGGCCACGGTGTTTCTGTATCTCTATTATGTTGGTGCGGCTTCGGAACTTTTAAATATCTTGATATATCTCGAGAACTACGCGTCTGATCAAAAAATATCATACAACATAAAAAGTAGGAAACATAATTCTCTACAAAAAAGGTCTCTTAACATTTTGCCATAGCTCGCTTCGTCTCCGAGATATTTGCGGATTTATCTCAAGGGAAGGGGCCTGACGGACATATTTCGAGATATCTCTTCTTCTTGTTGCTCTTCTTCTGCACAGCTAAGCTGGAAGTGGCATTTGCGGCTCGCACTAGTGCAGAGTTATCTCAAAGAAAGGGGCCACGGTGTTTCTGTATCTCTATTATGTTGGTGCGGCTTCGGAACTTTTAAATATCTTGATATATCTCGAGAACTACGCATCTGATCAAAAAATATCATAGAACATAAATAGTAGGAAACTTAATTCTCTACAAAAAAGGTCTCTCAACATTTTGCCATAGCTCGCTTCGTTTCCGAGATATTTGCAGATTTATCTCAAGGGAAGGGGCCTAACGGACATATTTCGAGATATTTCTTCTTCTTGTTGTTCTTCTTCTGCACAGCTAAGCTGGAAGTGGCATTTGCGGCTCGCACTAGTGCAGAGTTATCTCAAAGAAAGGGGCCACGGTGTTTCTGTATCTCTTATGTTGGTGCGGCTTCGGAACTTTTAAATATCTTGATATATCTCGAGATCTACGCATCTGATCAAAAAATATCATAGAACATAAAAAGTAGGAAACTTAATACTCTACAAAAAAGGTCTCTTAACATTTTGCCATAGCTCGCTTCGTTTCCGAGATATTTGCAGATTTATCTCAAGGGAAGGGGCCTAACGGACATATTTCGAGATATTTCTTCTTCTTGTTGTTCTTCTTCTGCACAGCTAAGCTGGAAGTGGCATTTGCAGCTCGCAATAGTGCAGAGTTATCTCAAAGAAAGAGGCCACGGTGTTTCTGTACCTCTATTATGTTGGTGCAGCTTCGGAACTTTTAAATATCTTGATATATCTCGAGAACTACGCATCTGATCAAAAAATATCATAGAACATAAAAAGTAGGAAACCTAATTTTCTACAAAAAAGGTCTCTTAACATTTTGCCGCAGCTCGCTTCGTTTCCGAGATATTTGCAGATTTATCTCAAGGGAAGGGGCCTGACGGACATATTTCGAAATATTTCTTCTTCTTGTTGTTCTTCTTCAGCACAGCTAAGCTGGAAGTGGCATTTGCAGGTCGCAATAGTGCAGAGTTATCTCAAAGAAAGGGGCCACGATGTTTCTGTATCTGTATTATGTTGGTGCGGCTTCGGATCTTTTAAACATCTCGATATATCTCGAAAACTACGCTTCTGATCAAAAAATATCATAGAACATAAATTGTAGGAAACATAATTCTCTACAAAAAAGGTCTCTTAACATTTTGCCATAGCCCGCTTCGTTTCCGAGATATTTGCAGATTTATCTCAAGGGAAGGGTCCTGACGGACATATTTCGGGATATTTCTTCTTCTTGTTGTTCTTCTTCTGCACAGCTAAACTGGAAGTGGCATTTCCAGCTCGCAATAGTGCCGAGTTATCTCAAAGAAAGGGGCCACGGTGTTTCTGTATCTCTATTATGTTGGTGCGGCTTCGGATCTTTTAAACATCTCGATATATCTCGAAAACTACGCTTCTGATCAAAAAATATCATAGAACATAAATTGTAGGAAACATAATCCTCTACAAAAAAGGTCTCTTAACATTTTGCCATAGCTCGTTTCGTTTCCGAGATATTTGCAGATATATCTCAAGGGAAGGGGCCTGACGGACATATTTCGAGATATTTCTTCTTCTTGTTGTTCTTCTTCTGCACAGCTAAACTGGAAGTGGCATTTCCAGCTCGCAATAGCGCAGAGTTATCTCAAAGAAAGGGGCCACGGTGTTTCTGTATCTCTATTATGTTGGTGCGGCTTCGGAACTTTTAAATATCTTGATATATCTCGAGAACTACGCATCTGATCAAAAAATATCATACAACATAAAAAGTAGGAAACTTAATTCTCTACAAAAAAGGTCTCTTAACATTTTGCCATAGCTCGCTTCGTTTCCGAGATATTTGCAGATTTATCTCAAGGGAAGGGGCCTAACGGACATATTTCGAGATATTTCTTCTTCTTGTAGTTCTTCTTCTGCACAGCTAAGCTAGAAGTGGCATTTGCGGCTCGCACTAGTGCAGAGTTATCTCAAAGAAAGGGGCCACGGTGTTTCTGTATCTCTTATGTTGGTGCGGCTTCGGAACTTTTAAATATCTTGATATATCTCGAGATCTACGCATCTGATCAAAAAATAACATAGAACATAAAAAGTAGGAAACTTAATTCTCTACAAAAAAGGTCTCTTAACATTTTGCCATAGCTCGCTTCGTTTCCGAGATATTTGCAGATTTATCTCAAGGGAAGGGGCCTGACGGACATATTTCGAGATATTTCTTCTTCTTGTTGTTCTTCTTCTGCACAGCTAAGCTGGAAGTGGCATTTCCAGCTCGCAATAGTGCAGAGTTATCTCAAAGAAAGGGGCCACGGTGTTTCTGTATCTCTATTATGTTGGTACGGCTTCGGAACTTTTAAATATCTTGATATATGTCGAGAACTACGCATCTGATCAAAAAATATCATAGAACCTAAAAAGTAGGAAACTTAATTCTATACAAGAAAGGTCTCTTAACATTTTGCCATAGCTCGCTTCGTTTCCGAGATATTTGCAGATTTATCTCAAGGGAAGGGGCCTGACGGACATATTTCGAGATATTTCTTCTTCTTGTTGTTCTTCTTCTGCACAGCTAAGCTGGAAGTGGCATTTGCAGCTCGCAATTGTGCAGAGTTATCTCAAAGAGAGGGGCCACGGTGTTTCTGTATCTCTATTATGTTGGTGCGGCTTCGGAACTTTTAAATATCTTGATATATCTCGAGAACTACGCATCTGACCAAAAAATATCATGGAAGATAAAAAGTAGGAAACTTAATTCTCTACAAAAAAGGTCTCTTAACATTTTGCCATAGCTCGCTTCGTTTCCGAGATATTTGCAGATTTATCTCAAGGGAAGGGGCCTAACGGACATATTTCGAGATATTTCTTCTTCTCGTTGTTCCTCTTCTGCACAGCTAAGCTGGAAGTGGCATTTGCAGCTCGCAATAGTGCAGAGTTATCTCAAAGAAAGAGGCCACGGTGTTTCTGTATCTCTATTATGTTGGTGCGGCTTCGGAACTTTTAAATATCTTGATATATCTCGAGAACTACGCATCTGATCAAAAAATATCATGGAACATAAAAAGTAGAAAACTTAATTCTCTACAAAAAAGGTCTCTTAACATTTTGCCATAGCTCGCTTCGTTTCCGAGATATTTGCAGATTTATCTCAAGGGAAGGGGCCTGACGGACATATTTCGAGATATTTCTTCTTCTTGTTGTTCTTCTTCTGCACAGCTAAGCTGGAAGTGGCATTTGCAGCTCGCAATAGTGCAGAGTTATCTGAAAGAAAGGGGCCACGGTGTTTCTGTATCTCTATTATGTTGGTGCGGCTTCGGAACTTTTAAATATCTCGATATATCTCGAAAACTACGCTTCTGATCAAAACATATCATAGAACATAAACTGTAGGAAACATAATTCTCTACAAAAAACGTCTCTTAACATTTTGCCATAGCTCGCTTCGTTTCCGAGATATTTGCAGATTCAGCTCAAAGGAACGGGCCTGACGGACATATTTCGAGATATTTCTTCTTCTTGTTGTTCTTCTTCTGCACAGCTAAACTGGAAATGGCATTTCCAGCTCGCAATAGTGCAGAGTTATCTCAAAGAAAGGGGCCACGGTGTTTCTGTATCTCTATTATGTTGATGCGGCTTCGGAACTTTTAAATATCTTGATATATCTCGAGAACTACGCGTCTGATCAAAAAATATCATACAACATAAAAAGTAGGAAACATAATTCTCTACAAAAAAGGTCTCTTAACATTTTGCCATAGCTCGCTTCGTCTCCGAGATATTTGCGGATTTATCTCAAGGGAAGGGGCCTGACGGACATATTTCGAGATATCTCTTCTTCTTGTTGCTCTTCTTCTGCACAGCTAAGCTGGAAGTGGCATTTGCGGCTCGCACTAGTGCAGAGTTATCTCGAAGAAAGGGGCCACGGTGTTTCTGTATCTCTATTATGTTGGTGCGGCTTCGGAACTTTTAAATATCTTGATATATCTCGAGAACTACGCATCTGATCAAAAAATATCATAGAACATAAATAGTAGGAAACTTAATTCTCTACAAAAAAGGTCTCTCAACATTTTGCCATAGCTCGCTTCGTTTCCGAGATATTTGCAGATTTATCTCAAGGGAAGGGGCCTAACGGACATATTTCGAGATATTTCTTCTTCTTGTTGTTCTTCTTCTGCACAGCTAAGCTGGAAGTGGCATTTGCGGCTCGCACTAGTGCAGAGTTATCTCAAAGAAAGGGGCCACGGTGTTTCTGTATCTCTTATGTTGGTGCGGCTTCGGAACTTTTAAATATCTTGATATATCTCGAGATCTACGCATCTGATCAAAAAATATCATAGAACATAAAAAGTAGGAAACTTAATACTCTACAAAAAAGGTCTCTTAACATTTTGCCATAGCTCGCTTCGTTTCCGAGATATTTGCAGATTTATCTCAAGGGAAGGGGCCTAACGGACATATTTCGAGATATTTCTTCTTCTTGTTGTTCTTCTTCTGCACAGCTAAGCTGGAAGTGGCATTTGCAGCTCGCAATAGTGCAGAGTTATCTCAAAGAAAGAGGCCACGGTGTTTCTGTACCTCTATTATGTTGGTGCAGCTTCGGAACTTTTAAATATCTTGATATATCTCGAGAACTACGCATCTGATCAAAAAATATCATAGAACATAAAAAGTAGGAAACCTAATTTTCTCCAAAAAAGGTCTCTTAACATTTTGCCGCAGCTCGCTTCGTTTCCGAGATATTTGCAGATTTATCTCAAGGGAAGGGGCCTGACGGACATATTTCGAAATATTTCTTCTTCTTGTTGTTCTTCTTCAGCACAGCTAAGCTGGAAGTGGCATTTGCAGGTCGCAATAGTGCAGAGTTATCTCAAAGAAAGGGGCCACGATGTTTCTGTATCTGTATTATGTTGGTGCGGCTTCGGATCTTTTAAACATCTCGATATATCTCGAAAACTACGCTTCTGATCAAAAAATATCATAGAACATAAATTGTAGGAAACATAATTCTCTACAAAAAAGGTCTCTTAACATTTTGCCATAGCCCGCTTCGTTTCCGAGATATTTGCAGATTTATCTCAAGGGAAGGGTCCTGACGGACATATTTCGGGATATTTCTTCTTCTTGTTGTTCTTCTTCTGCACAGCTAAACTGGAAGTGGCATTTCCAGCTCGCAATAGTGCCGAGTTATCTCAAAGAAAGGGGCCACGGTGTTTCTGTATCTCTATTATGTTGGTGCGGCTTCGGATCTTTTAAACATCTCGATATATCTCGAAAACTACGCTTCTGATCAAAAAATATCATAGAACATAAATTGTAGGAAACATAATTCTCTACAAAAAAGGTCTCTTAACATTTTGCCATAGCTCGTTTCGTTTCCGAGATATTTGCAGATATATCTCAAGGGAAGGGGCCTGACGGACATATTTCGAGATATTTCTTCTTCTTGTTGTTCTTCTTCTGCACAGCTAAACTGGAAGTGGCATTTCCAGCTCGCAATAGCGTAGAGTTATCTCAAAGAAAGGGGCCACGGTGTTTCTGTATCTCTATTATGTTGGTGCGGCTTCGGAACTTTTAAATATCTTGATATATCTCGAGAACTACGCATCTGATCAAAAAATACCATACAACATAAAAAGTAGGAAACTTAATTCTCTACAAAAAAGGTCTCTTAACATTTTGCCATAGCTCGCTTCGTTTCCGAGATATTTGCAGATTTATCTCAAGGGAAGGGGCCTAACGGACATATTTCGAGATATTTCTTCTTCTTGTAGTTCTTCTTCTGCACAGCTAAGCTGGAAGTGGCATTTGCGGCTCGCACTAGTGCAGAGTTATCTCAAAGAAAGGGGCCACGGTGTTTCTGTATCTCTTATGTTGGTGCGGCTTCGGAACTTTTAAATATCTTGATATATCTCGAGATCTACGCATCTGATCAAAAAATAACATAGAACATAAAAAGTAGGAAACTTAATTCTCTACAAAAAAGGTCTCTTAACATTTTGCCATAGCTCGCTTCGTTTCCGAGATATTTGCAGATTTATCTCAAGGGAAGGGGCCTGACGGACATATTTCGAGATATTTCTTCTTCTTGTTGTTCTTCTTCTGCACAGCTAAGCTGGAAGTGGCATTTCCAGCTCGCAATAGTGCAGAGTTATCTCAAAGAAAGGGGCCACGGTGTTTCTGTATCTCTATTATGTTGGTGCGGCTTCGGAACTTTTAAATATCTTGATATATGTCGAGAACTACGCATCTGATCAAAAAATATCATAGAACATAAAAAGTAGGAAACTTAATTCTCTACAAGAAAGGTCTCTTAACATTTTGCCATAGCTCGCTACGTTTCCGAGATATTTGCAGATTTATCTCAAGGGAAGGGGCCTGACGGACATATTTCGAGATATTTCTTCTTCTTGTTGTTCTTCTTCTGCACAGCTAAGCTGGAAGTGGCATTTGCAGCTCGCAATTGTGCAGAGTTATCTCAAAGAGAGGGGCCACGGTGTTTCTGTATCTCTATTATGTTGGTGCGGCTTCGGAACTTTTAAGTATCTTGATATATCTCGAGAACTACGCATCTGATCAAAAAATATCATAGAACATAAAAAGCAGGAAACTTAATTCTCTACAAAAAAGGTATCTTAACATTTTGCCAAAGCTCGCTTCGTTTCCGAGATATTTGCAGATTTATCTCAAGGGAAGGGGCCTGACGGACATATTTCGAGATGTTTCTTCTTCTTGTTGTTCTTCTTCTGCACAGCTAAGCTGGAAGTGGCATTTGCAGGTCGCAATAGTGCAGAGTTATCTCAAAGAAAGGGGCCACGGTGTTTCTGTATCTCTATTATGTTGGTGCGGCTTCGGAACTTTTAAATATCTCGATATATCTCGAAAACTACGCTTCTGATCAAAAAATATCAGAGAACGTAAATTGTAGGAAACATAATTCTCTACAAAAAAGGTATCTTAACATTTTGCAATAGCTCGCTTCGTTTCCGAGATATTTGCAGATTTATCTCAAGGGAAGGGGCCTGACGGACATATTTCGAAATATTTCTTCTTCTTGTTGTTCTTCTTCAGCACAGCTAAGCTGGAAGTGGCATTTGCAGGTCGCAATAGTGCAGAGTTATCTCAAAGAAAGGGGCCACGATGTTTCTGTACCTCTATTATGTTGGTGCAGCTTCGGAACTTTTAAATATCTTGATATATCTCGAGAACTACGCATCTGATCAAAAAATATCATAGAACATAAAAAGTAGGAATCCTAATTTTCTACAAAAAGGGTCTCTTAACATTTTGCCGTAGCTCGCTTTGTTTCCGAGATATTTGCAGATTTATCTCAAGGGAAGGGGCCAGACGGACATATTTCGAAATATTTCTTCTTCTTGTTGTTCTTCTTCTGCACAGCTAAGCTGGAAGTGGCATTTGCAGCTCGTAATAGTGCAGAGTTATCTCAAAGAAAGGGGCCACGGTGTTTCTGTATCTCTATTATGTTGGTGCGGCTTCGGAACTTTTAAATATCTCGATATATCTCGAAAACTACGCTTCTGATCAAAAAATATCATAGAACATAAAAAGTAGGATACTTAATTCTCTACAAAAAAGGTCTCTTAACATTTTCCCATAGCTGGCATCGTTTCCGAGATATTTGCGGATTTAGCTCAAGGGAAGGGGCCTGACGGACATATTCCGAGATATTTCTTCTTCTTGTTGTTCCTCTTCTGCACAGCTAAGCTGGACGTGGCATTTACAGCTCGCAATAGTGCAGAGTTATCGCATAGAAAGGGGCCACGGTGTTTCTGTATTTCTATTATGTTGGTGCGGCTTCGGAACTTTTAAATATCTTGATATATCTCGAGAACTACGCATCTGATCAAAAAATATCATACAACATAAAAAGTAGAAAACTTAATTCTCTACAAAAAAGGTCTCTTAACATTTTGCCATAGCTCGCTTCGTTTCCGAGATATTTGCAGATTTATCTCAAGGGAACGGTCCTGACGGACATATTTCGGGATATTTCTTCTTCTTGTTGTTCTTCTTCTGCACAGCTAAGCTGGAAGTGGCATTTGCAGCGCGCAATAGTGCAGAGTTATCTCAAAGAAAGGGGCCACGGTGTTTCTGTATCTCTATTATGTTGGTGCGGCTTCGGAACTTTTAAATATCTTGATATATCTCGAGAACTACGCATCTGATCAAAAAATATCATAGAACATAAAAAGTAGGAAACTTAATCCTCTACAAAAAAGGTCTCTTAACATTTTCCCATAGCTGGCATCGTTTCCGAGATATTTGCGGATTTAGCTCAAGGGAAGGGGCCTGACGGACATATTCCGAGATATTTCTTCTTCTTGTTGTTCCTCTTCTGCACAGCTAAGCTGGAAGTGGCATTTGCAGCTCGCAATAGTGCAGAGTTATCTCAAAGAAAGAGGCCACGGTGTTTCTGTACCTCCATTATGTTGGTGCAGCTTCGGAACTTTTAAATATCTTGATATATCTCGAGAACTACGCATCTGATCAAAAAATATCATACAACATAAAAAGTAGGAAACTTAATTCTCTACAAAAAAGGTCTCTTAACATTTTGCCATAGCTCGCTTCGTTTCCGAGATATTTGCAGATTTATCTCATGGGAAGGGGCCTAACGGACATATTTCGAGATATTTCTTCTTCTTGTAGTTTTTCTTCTGCACAGCTAAGCTGGACGTGGCATTTACAGCTCGCAATAGTGCAGAGTTATCTCATAGAAAGGGGCCACGGTGTTTCTGTATTTCTATTATGTTGGTGCGGCTTCGGAACTTTTAAATATCTTCATATATCTCGAGAACTACGCATCTGATCAAAAAATATCATACAACATAAAAAGTAGGAAACTTAATTCTCTACAAAAAAGGTCTCTTAACATTTTGCCATAGCTCGCTTCGTTTCCGAGATATTTGCAGATTTATCTCAAGGGAAGGGGTGTGACGGACATATTTCGAGATATTCCTTCTTCTTGTTGTTCTTCTTCTGCACAGCTAAGCTCGAAGTGGCATTTGCAGCACGCAATAGTGCAGAGTTATCCCAAAGAAAGGGGCCACGGTGTTTCTGTATCTCTATTATGTTGGTGCGGCTTCGGAACTTTTAAATATCTCGATATATCTCGAAAACTACGCTTCTGATCAAAAAATATCATAGAACATAAACTGTAGGAAACATAATTCTCTACAAAAAAGGTCTCTAAACATTTTGCCATAGCCCGCTTCGTTTCCGAGATATTTGCAGATTTATCTCAAGGGAACGGTCCTGACGGACATATTTCGGGGTATTTCTTCTTCTTGTTGTTCTTCTTCTGCACAGCTAAGCTGGAAGTGGCATTTGCAGCGCGCAATAGTGCAGAGTCATCTCAAAGAAAGGGGCCACGGTGTTTCTGTATCTCTATTATGTTGGTGCGGCTTCGGAACTTTTAAATATCTTGATATATCTCGAGAACTACGCATCTGATCAAAAAATATCATAGAACATAAAAAGTAGGAAACTTAATTCTCTACAAAAAAGGTCTCTTAACATTTTCCCATAGCTGGCATCGTTTCCGAGATATTTGCGGATTTAGCTCAAGGGAAGGGGCCTGACGGACATATTCCGAGATATTTCTTCTTCTGGTTGTTCCTCTTCTGCACAGCTAAGCTGGAAGTGGCATTTGCAGCTCGCAATAGTGCAGAGTTATCTCAAAGAAAGGGGCCACGCTGTTTCTGTATCTCTATTATGTTGGTGCGACTTCGGAACTTTTAAATATCTCGATATATCTCGAAAACTACGCTTCTGATCAAAAAATATCATAGAACATAAATTGTAGGAAACATAATTCTCTACAAAAAAGGTCTCTTAACATTTTGCCATAGCCCGCTTCGTTTCCGAGATATTTGCAGATTTATCTCAAGGGAAGGATCGTGACGGACATATTTCGGGATATTTCTTCTTCTTGTTGTTCTTCTTCTGCACAGCTAAACTGGAAGTGGCATTTCCAGCTCGCAATAGTGCAGAGTTATCTCAAAGAAAGGGGCCACGGTGTTTCTGTACCTCTATTATGTTGGTGCGGCTTCGGATCTTTTAAACATCTCGATATATCTCGAAAACTACGCTTCTGATCAAAAAATACCATAGAACATAAAAAGTAGGAAACTTAATTCGCTACAAAAAAGGTCTCTTAACATTTTGCCATAGCTCGCTTCGTTTCCGAGATATTTGCAGATTTATCTCAAGGGAAGGGGCCTAACGGACATATTTCGAGATATTTCTTCTTCTTGTTGTTCTTCTTCTGCACACCTAAGCTGGGCGTGGCATGTACAGCTCGCAATAGTGCAGAGTTATCTCAAATAGAGGGGCCACGGTGTTTCTGTATTTCTATTATGTTGGTGCGGCTTCGGAACTTTTAAATATCTTGATATATCTCGAGAACTACGCATCTGATCAAAAAATATCATACAACATAAAAAGTAGGAAACTTAATTCTCTACAAAAAAGGTCTCTTAACATTTTGCCATAGCTCGCTTCGTTTCCGAGATATTTGCAGATTTATCTCAAGGGAAGGGGTCTGACGGACATATTTCGAGATATTTCTTCTTCTTGTTGTTCTTCTTCTGCACAGCTAAGCTCGAAGTGGCATTTGCAGCTCGCAATAGTGCAGAGTTATCTCAAAGAAAGGGGCCACGCTGTTTCTGTATCTCTATTATGTTGGTGCGGCTTCGGAACTTTTAAATATCTCGATATATCTCGAAAACTACGCTTCTGATCAAAAAATATCATAGAACATAAATTGTAGGAAACATAATTCTCTACAAAAAAGGTCTCTTAACATTTTGCCATAGCCCGCTTCGTTTCCGAGATATTTGCAGATTTATCTCAAGGGAAGGATCGTGACGGACATATTTCGGGATATTTCTTCTTCTTGTTGTTCTTCTTCTGCACAGCTAAACTGGAAGTGGCATTTCCAGCTCGCAATAGTGCAGAGTTGTCTCAAAGAAAGGGGCCACGCTGTTTCTGTATCTCTATTATGTTGGTGCGGCTTCGGAACTTTTAAATATCTTGATATATCTCGAGAACTACGCATCTGATCAAAAAATATCATACAACATAAATTGTAGGAAACATAATTCTCTACAAAAAAGTTCTCTTAACATTTTGCCATAGCTCGTTTCGTTTCCGAGATATTTGCAGATGTATCTCAAGGGAAGGGGCCTGACGGACATATTTCGAGATATTTCTTCTTCTTGTTGTTCTTCTTCTGCACAGCTAAACTGGAAGTGGCATTTCCAGCTCGCAATAGCGCAGAGTTATCTCAAAGAAAGGGGCCACGGTGTTTCTGTATCTCTATTATGTTGGTGCGGCTTCGGAACTTTTAAATATCTTGATATATCTCGAGAACTACGCATCTGATCAAAAAATATCATAGAACATAAAAAGTAGGAAACTTAATTCTCTACAAAAAAGGTCTCTTAACATTTTGCCATAGCTCGCTTCGTTTCCGAGATATTTGCAGATCTATCTCAAGGGAAGGGGCCTAACGGACATATTTCGAGATATTTCTTCTTCTTGTTGTTCTTCTTCTGCACACCTAAGCTGGGCGTGGCATGTACAGCTCGCAAAAGTGCAGAGTTATCTCAAATAGAGGGGCCACGGTGTTTCTGTATCTCTATTATGTTGGTGCGGCTTCGGAACTTTTAAATATCTTCATATATCTCGAGAACTACGCATCTGATCAAAAAATATCATAGAACATAAAAAGTAGCAAACTTAATTCTCTACAAAAAAGGTCTCTTAACGTTTTGCCATAGCTCGCTTCGTTTCCGAGATATTTGCAGATTTATCTCAAGGGAAGGGGCCTGACGGACATATTTCGAGATATTTCTTCTTCTTGTTGTTTTTCTTCTGCACAGCTAAGCTGGACGTGGCATTTACAGCTCGCAATAGTGCAGAGTTATCTCATAGAAAGGGGCCACGGTGTTTCTGTATTTCTATTATGTTGGTGCGGCTTCGGAACTTATAAATATCTTGATATATCTCGAGAACTACGCATCTGATCAAAAAATATCATACAACATAAAAAGTAGGAAACTTAATTCTCTACAAGAAAGGTCTCTTAACATTTTGCCATAGCTCGCTTGGTTTCCGAGATATTTGCAGATTTATCTCAAGGGAAGGGGCCTAACGGACATATTTCGAGATATTTCTTCTTCTTGTTGTTCTTCTTCTGCACAGCTAAGCTGGAAGTAGCATTTGCAGCTCGCAATAGTGCAGAGTTATCTCAAAGAAAGGGGCCACGATGTTTCTGTATCTGTATTATGTTGGTGCGGCTTCGGAACTTTGAAATATCTCGATATATCTCGAAAACTACGCTTCTGATCAAAAAATATCATAGAACATAAATTGTAGGAAACATAATTCTCTACAAAAAAGGTTTCTTAACGTTTTGCCATAGCTCGCTTCGTTTCCGAGATATTTGCAGATTTATCTCAAGGGAAGGGTCCTGACGGACATATTTCGAGATATTTCTTCTTCTTGTTGTTCTTCTTCTGCACAGCTAAACTGGAAGTGGCATTTCCAGCTCGCAATAGTGCAGAGTTATCCCAAAGAAAGGGGCCACGGTGTTTCTGTATCTCTATTATGTTGGTGCGGCTTCGGAACTTTTAAATATCTCGATATATCTCGAAAACTACGCTTCTGATCAAAAAATATCATAGAACATAAAAAGTAGGAAACTTAATTCTCTACAAAAAAGGTCTCTTAACATTTTCCCATAGCTGGCATCGTTTCCGAGATATTTGCGGATTTAGCTCAAGGGAAGGGGCCTGACGGACATATTCCGAGATATTTCTTCTTCTCGTTGTTCCTCTTCTGCACAGCTAAGCTGGAAGTGGCATTTGCAGCTCGCAATAGTGCAGAGTTATCTCAAAGAAAGAGGCCACGGTGTTTCTGTATCTCTATTATGTTGGTGCGGCTTCGGAACTTTTAAATATCTTGATATATCTCGAGAACTACGCGTCTGATCAAAAAATATCATAGAACATAAAAAGTAGGAAACTTAATTCTCTACAAGAAAGGTATCTTAGCATTTTGCCATAGCTCGCTTCGTTTCCGAGATATTTGCAGATTTATCTCAAGGGAAGGGGCCTGACGGACATATTTCGAGATATTTCTTCTTCTTGTTGTTCTTCTTCTGCACAGCTAAGCTGGAAGTGGCATTTGCAGCTCGCAATAGTGCAGAGTTATCTCAAAGAAGGGGGCCACGGTGTTTCTGTATCTCTATTATGTTGGTGCGGCTTCGGAACTTTTAAATATCTTGATATATCTCGAGAACTACGCATCTGATTAAAAAATATCATACAACATAAAAAGTAGGAAACTTAATTCTCTACAAAAAAGGTCTCTAAACATTTTGCCATAGCCCGCTTCGTTTCCGAGATATTTGCAGATTTATCTCAAGGGAAGGGGTCTGACGGACATATTTCGAGATATTTCTTCTTCTTGTTGTTCTTCTTCTGCACAGCTAAGCTGGAAGTGGCATTTGCAGGTCGCAATAGTGCAGAGTTATCTCAAAGAAAGGGGCCACGGTGTTTCTGTACCTCTATTATGTTGGTGCGGCTTCGGATCTTTTAAACAACTCGATATATCTCGAAAACTACGCTTCTGATCAAAAAATATCATAGAACATAAATTGTAGGAAACATAATTCTCTACAAAAAAGGTTTCTTAACATTTTGCCATAGCCCGCTTCGTTTCCGAGATATTTGCAGATTTATCTCAAGGGAAGGATCGTGACGGACATATTTCGGGATATTTCTTCTTCTTGTTGTTCTTCTTCTGCACAGCTAAACTGGAAGTGGCATTTCCAGCTCGCAATAGTGCAGAGTTATCTCAAAGAAAGGGGCCACGGTGTTTCTGTACCTCTATTATGTTGGTGCGGCTTCGGATCTTTTAAACAACTCGATATATCTCGAAAACTACGCTTCTGATCAAAAAATACCATAGAACATAAAAAGTAGGAAACTTAATTCGCTACAAAAAAGGTCTCTTAACATTTTGCCATAGCTCGCTTCGTTTCCGAGATATTTGCAGATTTATCTCAAGGGAAGGGGCCTAACGGACATATTTCGAGATATTTCTTCTTCTTGTTGTTCTTCTTCTGCACACCTAAGCTGGGCGTGGCATGTACAGCTCGCAATAGTGCAGAGTTATCTCAAATAGAGGGGCCACGGTGTTTCTGTATTTCTATTATGTTGGTGCGGCTTCGGAACTTTTAAATATCTTGATATATCTCGAGAACTACGCATCTGATCAAAAAATATCATACAACATAAAAAGTAGGAAACTTAATTCTCTACAAAAAAGGTCTCTTAACATTTTGCCATAGCTCGCTTCGTTTCCGAGATATTTGCAGATTTATCTCAAGGGAAGGGGTCTGACGGACATATTTCGAGATATTTCTTCTTCTTGTTGTTCTTCTTCTGCACAGCTAAGCTCGAAGTGGCATTTGCAGCTCGCAATAGTGCAGAGTTATCTCAAAGAAAGGGGCCACGCTGTTTCTGTATCTCTATTATGTTGGTGCGGCTTCGGAACTTTTAAATATCTCGATATATCTCGAAAACTACGCTTCTGATCAAAAAATATCATAGAACATAAATTGTAGGAAACATAATTCTCTACAAAAAAGGTCTCTTAACATTTTGCCATAGCCCGCTTCGTTTCCGAGATATTTGCAGATTTATCTCAAGGGAAGGATCGTGACGGACATATTTCGGGATATTTCTTCTTCTTGTTGTTCTTCTTCTGCACAGCTAAACTGGAAGTGGCATTTCCAGCTCGCAATAGTGCAGAGTTATCTCAAAGAAAGGGGCCACGGTGTTTCTGTACCTCTATTATGTTGGTGCGGCTTCGGATCTTTTAAACATCTCGATATATCTCGAAAACTACGCTTCTGATCAAAAAATACCATAGAACATAAAAAGTAGGAAACTTAATTCGCTACAAAAAAGGTCTCTTAACATTTTGCCATAGCTCGCTTCGTTTCCGAGATATTTGCAGATTTATCTCAAGGGAAGGGGCCTAACGGACATATTTCGAGATATTTCTTCTTCTTGTTGTTCTTCTTCTGCACACCTAAGCTGGGCGTGGCATGTACAGCTCGCAATAGTGCAGAGTTATCTCAAATAGAGGGGCCACGGTGTTTCTGTATTTCTATTATGTTGGTGCGGCTTCGGAACTTTTAAATATCTTGATATATCTCGAGAACTACGCATCTGATCAAAAAATATCATACAACATAAAAAGTAGGAAACTTAATTCTCTACAAAAAAGGTCTCTTAACATTTTGCCATAGCTCGCTTCGTTTCCGAAATATTTGCAGATTTATCTCAAGGGAAGGGGCCTGACGGACATATTTCGAGATATTTCTTCTTCTTGTTGTTCTTCTTCTGCACAGCTAAACTGGAAGTGGCATTTCCAGCTCGCAATAGCGCAGAGTTATCTCAAAGAAAGGGGCCACGGTGTTTCTGTATCTCTATTATGTTGGTGCGGCTTCGGAACTTTTAAATATCTTGATATATCTCGAGAACTACGCATCTGATCAAAAAATATCATAGAACATAAAAAGTAGGAAACTTAATTCTCTACAAAAAAGGTCTCTTAACATTTTGCCATAGCTCGCTTCGTTTCCGAGATATTTGCAGATCTATCTCAAGGGAAGGGGCCTAACGGACATATTTCGAGATATTTCTTCTTCTTGTTGTTCTTCTTCTGCACACCTAAGCTGGGCGTGGCATGTACAGCTCGCAAAAGTGCAGAGTTATCTCAAATAGAGGGGCCACGGTGTTTCTGTATCTCTATTATGTTGGTGCGGCTTCGGAACTTTTAAATATCTTCATATATCTCGAGAACTACGCATCTGATCAAAAAATATCATAGAACATAAAAAGTAGCAAACTTAATTCTCTACAAAAAAGGTCTCTTAACGTTTTGCCATAGCTCGCTTCGTTTCCGAGATATTTGCAGATTTATCTCAAGGGAAGGGGCCTGACGGACATATTTCGAGATATTTCTTCTTCTTGTTGTTTTTCTTCTGCACAGCTAAGCTGGACGTGGCATTTACAGCTCGCAATAGTGCAGAGTTATCTCATAGAAAGGGGCCACGGTGTTTCTGTATTTCTATTATGTTGGTGCGGCTTCGGAACTTTTAAATATCTTGATATATCTCGAGAACTACGCATCTGATCAAAAAATATCATACAACATAAAAAGTAGGAAACTTAATTCTCTACAAGAAAGGTCTCTTAACATTTTGCCATAGCTCGCTTGGTTTCCGAGATATTTGCAGATTTATCTCAAGGGAAGGGGCCTAACGGACATATTTCGAGATATTTCTTCTTCTTGTTGTTCTTCTTCTGCACAGCTAAGCTGGAAGTAGCATTTGCAGCTCGCAATAGTGCAGAGTTATCTCAAAGAAAGGGGCCACGATGTTTCTGTATCTGTATTATGTTGGTGCGGCTTCGGAACTTTGAAATATCTCGATATATCTCGAAAACTACGCTTCTGATCAAAAAATATCATAGAACATAAATTGTAGGAAACATAATTCTCTACAAAAAAGGTTTCTTAACGTTTTGCCATAGCTCGCTTCGTTTCCGAGATATTTGCAGATTTATCTCAAGGGAAGGGTCCTGACGGACATATTTCGAGATATTTCTTCTTCTTGTTGTTCTTCTTCTGCACAGCTAAACTGGAAGTGGCATTTCCAGCTCGCAATAGTGCAGAGTTATCCCAAAGAAAGGGGCCACGGTGTTTCTGTATCTCTATTATGTTGGTGCGGCTTCGGAACTTTTAAATATCTCGATATATCTCGAAAACTACGCTTCTGATCAAAAAATATCATAGAACATAAAAAGTAGGAAACTTAATTCTCTACAAAAAAGGTCTCTTAACATTTTCCCATAGCTGGCATCGTTTCCGAGATATTTGCGGATTTAGCTCAAGGGAAGGGGCCTGACGGACATATTCCGAGATATTTCTTCTTCTCGTTGTTCCTCTTCTGCACAGCTAAGCTGGAAGTGGCATTTGCAGCTCGCAATAGTGCAGAGTTATCTCAAAGAAAGAGGCCACGGTGTTTCTGTATCTCTATTATGTTGGTGCGGCTTCGGAACTTTTAAATATCTTGATATATCTCGAGAACTACGCGTCTGATCAAAAAATATCATAGAACATAAAAAGTAGGAAACTTAATTCTCTACAAGAAAGGTATCTTAGCATTTTGCCATAGCTCGCTTCGTTTCCGAGATATTTGCAGATTTATCTCAAGGGAAGGGGCCTGACGGACATATTTCGAGATATTTCTTCTTCTTGTTGTTCTTCTTCTGCACAGCTAAGCTGGAAGTGGCATTTGCAGCTCGCAATAGTGCAGAGTTATCTCAAAGAAGGGGGCCACGGTGTTTCTGTATCTCTATTATGTTGGTGCGGCTTCGGAACTTTTAAATATCTTGATATATCTCGAGAACTACGCATCTGATCAAAAAATATCATACAACATAAAAAGTAGGAAACTTAATTCTCTACAAAAAAGGTCTCTAAACATTTTGCCATAGCCCGCTTCGTTTCCGAGATATTTGCAGATTTATCTCAAGGGAAGGGGTCTGACGGACATATTTCGAGATATTTCTTCTTCTTGTTGTTCTTCTTCTGCACAGCTAAGCTGGAAGTGGCATTTGCAGGTCGCAATAGTGCAGAGTTATCTCAAAGAAAGGGGCCACGGTGTTTCTGTATCTCTATTATGTTGGTGCGGCTTCGGAACTTTTAAATATCTCGATATATCTCGAAAACTACGCTTCTGATCAAAGAATATCATAGAACGTAAATTGTAGGAAACATAATTCTCTACAAAAAAGGTCTCTTAACATTTTGCAATAGCTCGCTTCGTTTCCGAGATATTTGCAGATTTATCTCAAGGGAAGGGGCCTGACGGACATATTTCGAGATATTTCTTCTTCTTGTTGTTCTTCTTCTGCACAGCTAAACTGGAAGTGGCATTTCCAGCTCGCAATAGTGCAGAGTTATCTCAAAGAAAGGGGCCACCGTGTTTCTGTATCTCTATTATGTTGGTGCGGCTTCGGAACTTTTAAATATCTCGATACATCTCGAAAACTACGCTTCTGCTCAAAAAATATCATAGAACATAAATTGCAGGAAACATAATTCTCTACAAAAAACGTCTCTTAACATTTTACCATAGCTCGCTTCGTTTCCGAGATATTTGCAGATTCAGCTCAAAGGAACGGGCCTGACGGACATATTTCGAGATATTTCTTCTTCTTGTTGTTCTTCTCCTGCACAGCTAAGCTGGAAGTGGCATTTGCGGCTCGCACTAGTGCAGAGTTATCTCAAACAAAGGGGCCACGGTGTTTCTGCATCTCTATTATGTTGGTGCAGCTTCGGAACTTTTAAATATCTTGATATATCTCGAGAACTACGCATCTGATCAAAAAATATCATGGAAGATAAAAAGTAGGAAACTTAATTCTCTACAAAAAAGGTCTCTTAACATTTTGCCATAGCTCGCTTCGTTTCCGAGATATTTGCAGATTTATCTCAAGGGAAGGGGCCTAACGGACATATTTCGAGATATTTCTTCTTCTCGTTGTTCCTCTTCTGCACAGCTAAGCTGGAAGTGGCATTTGCAGCTCGCAATAGTGCAGAGTTATCTCAAAGAAAGAGGCCACGGTGTTTCTGTACCTCTATTATGTTGGTGCAGCTTCGGAACTTTTAAATATCTTGATATATCTCGAGAACTACGCATCTGATCAAAAAATATCATAGAACATAAAAAGTAGGAATCCTAATTTTCTACAAAAAGGGTCTCTTAACATTTTGCCGTAGCTCGCTTTGTTTCCGAGATATTTGCAGATTTATCTCAAGGGAAGGGGCCTGACGGACATATTTCGAAATATTTCTTCTTCTTGTTGTTCTTCTTCTGCACAGCTAAGCTGGAAGTGGCATTTGCAGCTCGCAATAGTGCAGAGTTATCTCAAAGAAAGGGGCCACGGTGTTTCTGTACCTCTATTATGTTGGTGCGGCTTCGGAACTTTTAAATATCTTGATATATCTCGAGAACTACGCATCTGATCAAAAAATATCATAGAACATAAAAAGCAGGAAACTTAATTCTCTACAAAAAAGGTATCTTAACATTTTGCCAAAGCTCGCTTCGTTTCCGAGATATTTGCAGATTTATCTCAAGGGAAGGGGCCTGACGGACATATTTCGAGATGTTTCTTCTTCTTGTTGTTCTTCTTCTGCACAGCTAAGCTGGAAGTGGCATTTGCAGCTCGCAATAGCGCAGAGTTATCTCAAAGGAGGGGGCCACGGTGTTTCTGTATCTCTATTATGTTGGTGCGGCTTCGGAACTTTTAAATATCTCGATATATCTCGAAAACTACGCTTCTGATCAAAAAATATCATAGAACATAAAAAGTAGGGAACCTAATTTTCTACAAAAAAGGTCTCTTAACATTTTGCCGTAGCTCGCTTCGTTTCCGAGATATATGCAGATTTATCTCAAGGGAAGGGGCCTGACGGACATATTTCGAAATATTTCTTCTTCTTGTTGTTCTTCTTCTGCACAGCTAAGCTGGAAGTGGCATTTGCAGCTCGCAATAGTGCAGAGTTATCTCAAAGAAAGGGGCCACGGTGTTTCTGTACCTCTATTATGTTGGTGCGGCTTCGGAACTTTTAAATATCTTGATATATCTCGAGAACTACGCATCTGATCAAAAAATATCATAGAACATAAAAAGTAGGAAACTTAATTCTCTACAAAAAAGGTCTCTCAACGTTTTGCCATAGCTCGCTTCGTTTCCGAGATATTTGCAGATTTATCTCAAGGGAAGGGGCCTAACGGACATATTTCGAGATATGTCTTCTTCTTGTTTTTCTTCTTCTGCACAGCTAAACTGGAAGTGGCATTTCCAGCTCGCAATAGTGCAGAGTTATCTCAAAGAAAGGGGCCACGGTGTTTCTGTATCTCTATTATGTTGGTGCGGCTTCGGAACTTTTAAATATCTTGATATATCGCGAGAACTACGCATCTGATCAAAAAATATCATAGAACATAAAAAGTAGGAAACTTAATTCTCTACAAATAAGGTCTCCTAACATTTTGCCATAGCTCTCTTCGTTTCCGAGATATTTGCAGATTTATCTCAAGGGAAGGGGCCTAACGGACATATTTCGAGATATTTCTTCTTCTTGTTGTTCTTCTGCTGCACAGCTAAACTGGAAGTGGCATTTCCAGCTCGCAATAGTGCAGAGTTATCTCAAAGAAAGGGGCCACGGTGTTTCTGTATCTCTATTATGTTGGTGCGGCTTCGGAACTTTTAAATATCTCGATATATCTCGAAAACTACGCTTCTGATCAAAAAATATCATAGAACATAAATTGTAGGAAACATAATTCCCTACAAAAAAGGTCTCTTAACATTTTGCCATAGCTCTATTCCTTTCCGAGATATTTGCAGATTTATCTCAAGGGAAGGGGCCTGACGGACATATTTCGAGATATTTCTTCTTCTTGTTGTTCTTCTTCTGCACAGCTAAACTGGAAGTGGCATTTCCAGCTCGCAATAGTGCAGAGTTATCTCAAAGAAAGGGGCCACGGTGTTTCTGTATCTCTATTATGTTGGTGCGGCTTCGGAACTTTTAAATATCTCGATATATCTCGAATACTACGCTTCTGATCAAAAAATATCAGAGAACGTAAATTGTAGGAAACATAATTCTCTACATAAAAGGTAGCCTAACATTTTGCCATAGCTCGCTTCGTTTCCGAGATATTTGCAGATTTATCTCAAGGGAAGGGGCCTAACGGACATATTTCGAGATATTTCTTCTTCTTGTTGTTCTTCTTCTGCACAGCTAAACTGGAAGTGGCATTTCCAGCTCGCAATAGTGCAGAGTTATCTCAAAGAATGGGGCCACGGTGTTTCTGTATCTCTATTATGTTGGTGCGGCTTCGGAACTTTTAAATATCTTGATATATCTCGAGAACTACGCATCTGATCAAAAAATATCATAGAACCTAAAAAGTAGGAAACTTAATTCTCTACAAATAAGGTCTCCTAACATTTTGCCATAGCTCGCTTCGTTTCCGAGATATTTGCAGATATATCTCAAGGGCAGGGGCCTGACGGACATATTTCGAGATATTTCTTCTGCTTGTTGTTCTTCTTCTGCACAGCTAAACTGGAAGTGGCATTTGCAGCTCGCAATAGTGCAGAGTTATCTCAAAGAAAGGGGCCACGGTGTTTCTGTATCTCTATTATGTTGGTGCGGCTTCGGAACTTTTAAATATCTTGATATATCGCGAGAACTACGCATCTGATCAAAAAATATCATAGAACATAGAAAGTAGGAAACTTAATTCTCTACAAAAAAGGTCTCTTAACATTTTGCCATTGCTCGCTTCGTTTCCGAGATATTTGCAGATTTATCTCAAGGGAAGGGGCCTAACGGACATATTTCGAGATATTTCTTCTTCTTGTTGTTCTTCTTCTGCACAGCTAAGCTGGAAGTGGCATTTGCAGCTCGCAATAGTGCAGAGTTATCTCAAAGAGAGAGGCCACGGTGTTTATGTATCTCTATTATGTTGGTGCGGCTTCGGAACATTTAAATATCTTGATATATCTCGAGAACTACGCTTCTGATCAAAAAATATCATAGAACATAAAAAGTAGGAAACTTAATTCTCTACAAAAAAGGTCTCTTAACATTTTGCCATAGCTCGCTTCGTTTCCGAGATATTTGCAGATTTATCTCAAGGGAAGGGGCCTGACGGACATATTTCGAGATATTTCTTCTTCTTGTTGTTCTTCCTCTGCACAGCTAAGCTGGAAGTGGCATTTGCAGCTCGCAATAGTGCAGAGTTACCTCAAAGAAAGGGGCCACGGTGTTTCTGTATCTCTATTATGTTGGTGCGGCTTCGGAACTTTTAAATATCTTGATATATCTCGAGAACTACGCATCTGATCAAAAAATATCATAGAACATAAAAAGTAGGAAACTTAATTCTCTACAAAAACAGTCTCTTAACATTTTGCCATAGCTCGCTTCGTTTCCGAGATATTTGCAGATTTATCTCAAGGGAAGGGGCCTGACGGACATATTTCGAGATATTTCTTCTTCTTGTTGTTCCTCTTCTGCACAGCTAAGCTGGAAGTGGCATTTCCGGCTCGCACTAGTGCAGAGTTATCTCTAAGAAAGGGGCCACGGTGTTTCTGTATCTCTATTATGTTGGTGCGGCTTCGGAACTTTTAAATATCTTGATATATCTCGAGAACTACGCATCTGATCAAAAAATATCATAGAACATAAAAAGTGGGAAACTTAATTCTCTACAAAAAAGGTCTCTTAACATTTTGCCATAGCTCTCTTCGTTTCCGAGATATTTGGAGATTTATCTCAAGGGAAGGGGCCTGACGGACATATTTCGAGATATTTCTTCTTCTTGTTGTTCTTCTTCTGCACAGCTAAACTGGAAGTGGCATTTCCAGCTCGCAATAGTGCAGAGTTATCTCAAAGAAAGGGACCACGGTGTTTCTGTATCTCTATTATGTTGGTGCGGCTTCGGAACTTTTAAATATCTCGATATATCTCGAATACTACGCTTCTGATCAAAAAATATCAGAGAACGTAAATTGTAGGAAACATAATTCTCTACATAAAAGGTAGCCTAACATTTTGCCATAGCTCGCTTCGTTTCCGAGATATTTGCAGATTTATCTCAAGGGAAGGGGCCTAACGGACATATTTCGAGATATTTCTTCTTCTTGTTGTTCTTCTTCTGCACAGCTAAACTGGAAGTGGCATTTCCAGCTCGCAATAGTGCAGAGTTATCTCAAAGAATGGGGCCACGGTGTTTCTGTATCTCTATTATGTTGGTGCGGCTTCGGAACTTTTAAATATCTTGATATATCTCGGGAACTACGCATCTGATCAAAAAATATCATAGAACCTAAAAAGTAGGAAACTTAATTCTCTACAAATAAGGTCTCCTAACATTTTGCCATAGCTCGCTTCGTTTCCGAGATATTTGCAGATTTATCTCAAGGGCAGGGGCCTGACGGACATATTTCGAGATATTTCTTCTTCTTGTTGTTCTTCTTCTACACAGCTAAACTGGAAGTGGCATTTGCAGCTCGCAATAGTGCAGAGTTATCTCAAAGAAAGGGGCCACGGTGTTTCTGTATCTCTATTATGTTGGTGCGGCTTCGGAACTTTTAAATATCTCGATATATCTCGAAAACTACGCTTCTGATCAAAAAATATCATAGAACATAAAAAGTAGGAAACCTAATTTTCTACAAAAAAGGTCTCTTAATATTTTACCGTAGCTCGCTTCGTTTCCGAGATATATGCAGATTTATCTCAAGGGAAGGGGCCTGACGGACATATTTCGAAATATTTCTTCTTCTTGTTGTTCTTCTTCTGCACAGCTAAGCTGGAAGTGGCATTTGCAGCTCGCAATAGTGCAGAGTTATATCAAAGGAAGAGGCCACGGTGTTTCTGTACCTCTATTATGTTGGTGCAGCTTCGGAACTTTTAAATATCTTGATATATCACGAGAACTACGCATCTGATCAAAAAATATCATGGAACATAAAAAGTAGAAAACTTAATTCTCTACAAAAAAGGTCTCTTAACATTTGGCAATAGCTCGCTTCGTTTCCGAGATATTTGCAGATTTATCTCAAGGGAAGGCGCCTGACGGACATATTTCGAGATATTTCTTCTTCTTGTTGTTCTTCTTCTGCACAGCTAAGCTGGAAGTGGCATTTGCAGCTCGCAATAGTGCAGAGTTATCTCAAAGAAAGGGGCCACGGTGTTTCTGTATCTCTATTATGTTGGTGCGGCTTCGGAACTTTTAAATACCTTGATATATCTCGAGATCTACGCATCTGATCAAAAAATATCATAGAACATAAAAAGTAGGAAACTTAATTCTCTACAAAAAAGGTCGCTTAACATTTTGCCATAGCTCGCTTCGTTTCCGAGATATTTGCAGATTTATCTCAAGGGAAGGGGCCTGACGGATATATTTCGAGATATTTCTTCTTCTTGTTGTTCTTCTTCTGCACAGCTAAGCTGGAAGTGGCATTTGCAGCTCGCAATAGTGCAGGGTTATCTCAAAGAGAGGGGCCACGGTGTTTCTGTATCTCTATTATGTTGGTGCGGCTTCGGAACTTTTAAATATCTTGATATATCTCGAGAACTACGCATCTGATCAAAAAATATTATAGAACATAAAAAGTAGCAAACTTAATTCTGTACAAGAAAGGTCTCTTAACATTTTGCCATAGCTCGCTTCGTTTCCGAGATATTTGCAGATTTATCTCAAGGGATGGGGCCTGACGGACATATTTCGAGATATTTCTTCTTCTTGTTATTCTTCTTCTGCACAGCTAAGCTGGAAGTGGCATTTGCAGCTCGCAAAGTGCAGAGTTATCTCAAAGAAAGAGGCCACGGTGTTTCTGTACCTCTATTATGTTGGTGCAGCTTCGGATCTTTTAAATATCTTGATATATCTCGAGAACTACGCATCTGATCGAAAAATATCATGGAACATAAAAAGTAGAAAACTTAATTCTCTACAAAAAAGGTCTCTTAGCATTTTGCCATAGCTCGCTTCGTTTCCGAGATATTTGCAGATTTATCTGAAGGGAAGGGGCCTGACGGACATATTTCGAGATATTTCTTCTTCTTGTTGTTCTTCTTCTGCACAGCTAAGCTGGCAGTGGCATTTGCAGCTCGCAATAGTGCAGAGTTATCTCAAAAAAAGGGGCTACGGTGTTTCTGTATCTCTAATATGTTGGTGCGGCTTCGGAACTTTTAAATATCTCGATATATCTCGAAAACTACGCTTCTGATCAAAAAATATCATAGAACGTATATTGTAGGAAACATAATTCTCTACAAAAAAGGTTTCTTAACGTTTTGCCAGAGCTCGCTTCGTTTCCGAGATATTTGCAGATTTATCTCAAGGGAAGGGGCCTGACGGACATATTTCGACATATTTCTTCTTCTTGTTGTTCTTCTTCTGCACAGCTAAGCTGGAAGTGGCATTTGCAGCTCGCAATAGTGCAGAGTTATCTCAAAGAGAGGGGCCACGGTGTTTCTGTATCTCTATTATGTTGGTGCGGCTTCGGAACTTTTAAATATCTTGATATATCTCGAGAACTACGCATCTGATCAAAAAATATTATAGAACATAAAAAGTAGGAAACTTAATTCTCTACAAGAAAGGTCTCTTAACATTTTGCCATAGCTCGCTTCGTTTCCGAGATATTTGCAGATTTATCTCAAGGGATGGGGCCTGACGGACATATTTCGAGATATTTCTTCTTCTTGTTGTTCTTCTTCTGCACAGCTAAGCTGGAAGTGGCATTTGCAGCTCGCAATAGTGCAGAGTTATCTCAAAGAAAGAGGCCACGGTGTTTCTGTACCTCTATTATGTTGGTGCAGCTTCGGAACTTTTAAATGTCTTGATATATCTCGAGAACTACGCATCTGATCAAAAAATATCATGGAACATAAAAAGTAGAAAACTTAATTCTCTACAAAAAAGGTCTCTTAACATTTTGCCATAGCTCGCTTCGTTTCCGAGATATTTGCAGATTTATCTCAAGGGAAGAGGCCTGACGGACATATTTCGAGATATTTCTTCTTCTTGTTGTTCTTCTTCTGCACAGCTAAGCTGGAAGTGGCATTTGCAGCTCGCAATAGTGCAGAGTTATCTCAAAGAGAGAGGCCACGGTGTTTCTGTATCTCTATTATGTTGGTGCGGCTTCGGAACATTTAAATATCTTGATATATCTCGAAAACTACGCTTCTGATCGGAAAATATCATAGAACATATATTGTAGGAAACATAATTCTCTACAAAAAAGGTTTCTTAACGTTTTGCCATAGCTCGCTTCGTTTCCGAGATATTTGCAGATTTATCTCAAGGGAAGGGGCCTGACGGACATATTTCGAGATATTTCTTCTTCTTGTTGTTCTTCTTCTGCACAGCTAAGCTGGAAGTGGCATTTGCAGCTCGCAATAGTGCAGAGTTATCTCAATGAAAGGGGCCACGGTGTTTCTGTATCTCTATTATGTTGGTGCGGCTTCGGAACTTTTAAATACCTTGATATATCTCGAGATCTACGCATCTGATCAAAAAATATCATAGAACATAAAAAGTAGGAAACTTAATTCTCTACAAAAAAGGTCGCTTAACATTTTGCCATAGCTCGCTTCGTTTCCGAGATATTTGCAGATTTATCTCAAGGGAAGGGGCCTGACGGATATATTTCGAGATATTTCTTCTTCTTGTTGTTCTTCTTCTGCACAGCTAAGCTGGAAGTGGCATTTGCTGCTCGCACTAGTGCAGAGTTATCTCAAAGAAAGGGGGCACGGTGTATCTGTATCTCTATTATGTTGGTGCGGCTTCGGAACTTTTAAATATCTTGATATATCTCGAGAACTACGCATCTGATCAAAAAATATTATAGAACATAAAAAGTAGGAAACTTAATTCTCTACAGGAAAGGTCTCTTAACATTTTGCCATAGCTCGCTTCGTTTCCGAGATATTTGCAGATTTATCTCAAGGGATGGGGCCTCACGGACATATTTCGAGATATTTCTCCTTCTTGTTGTTCTTCTTCTGCACAGCTAAGCTGGAAGTGGCATTTGCAGCTCGCAATAGTGCAGAGTTATCTCAAAGAAAGAGGCCACGGTGTTTCTGTACCTCTATTATGTTGGTGCAGCTTCGGAACTTTTAAATATCTTGATATTTCTCGAGAACTACGCATCTGATCAAAAAATATCATGGAACATAAAAGGTAGAAAACTTAATTCTCTACAAAAAAGGTCTCTTAACATTTTGCCATAGCTCGCTTCGTTTCCGAGATATTTGCAGATTTATCTCAAGGGATGGGGCCTGACGGACATATTTCGAGATATTTCTTCTTCTTGTTGTTCTTCTTCTGCACAGCTAAGCTGGAAGTGGCATTTGCAGCTCGCAATAGTGCAGAGTTATCTCAAAGAAAGGGGCCACGGTGTTTCTGTATCTCTATTATGTTGGTGCGGCTTCGGAACTTTTAAATATCTTGATATATCTCGAGATCTACGCATCTGATCAAAAAATATCATAGAACATAAAAAGTAGGAAACTTAATTCTCTACAAAAAAGGTCTCTTAACATTTTGCCATAGCTCGCTTCGTTTCCGAGATATTTGCAGATTTATCTCAAGGGAAGGGGCCTGACGGACATATTTCGAGATATTTCTTCTTCTTGTTGTTCTTCTTCTGCACAGCTAAGCTGGAAGTGGCATTTGCAGCTCGCAATAGTGCAGAGTTATCTCAAAGAAAGGGGCCACGGTGTTTCTGTATCTCTATTATGTTGGTGCGGCTTCGGAACTTTTAAATATCTCGATATATCTCGAAAACTACGCTTCTGATCAAAAAATATCATAGAACATGAATTGTAGGAAACATAATTCTCTACAAAAAAGGTTTCTTAACGTTTTGCCATAGCTCGCTTCGTTTCCGAGATATTTGCAGATTTATCTCAAGGGAAGGGTCCTGACATATATATTTCGACATATTTCTTCTTCTTGTTGTTCTTCTTCTGCACAGCTAAACTGGAAGTGGCATTTCCAGCTCGCAATAGTGCAGAGTTATCTCAAAGAAAGGGGCCACGGAGTTTCTGTATCTCTATTATGTTGGTGCGGCTTCGGAACTTTTAAATATCTTGATATATCTCGAGAACTACGCATCTAATCAAAAAATATCATAGAACATAAAAAGTAGGAAACTTAATTCTCTACAAATAAGGTCTCTTAACATTTTGCCATAGCTCGCTTCGTTTCCGAGATGTTTGCAGATTTATCTCAAGGGAAGGGGCCTAACGGACATATTTCGAGATATTTCTTCTTCTTGTTGTTCTTCTTCTGCACAGCTAAGCTGGAAGTGGCATTTGCAGCTCGCAATAGTGCAGAGTTATCTCAAAGAAAGGGGCCACGGTGTTTCTGTATCTCTATTATGTTGGTGCGGCTTCGGAACTTTTAAATATCTTGATATATCTCGAGAACTACGCATCTGATCAAAAAATATCATAGAGCATAAAAAGTAGGAAACTTAATTCTCTACAAGAAAGGTCTCATAACATTTTGCCATAGCTCGCTTCGTTTCCGAGATATTTGCAGATTTATCTCAAGGGATGGGGCCTGACGGACATATTTCGAGATATTTCTTCTTCTTGTTGTTCTTCTTCTGCACAGCTAAGCTGGAAGTGGCATTTGCAGCTCGCAATAGTGCAGAGTTATCTCAAAGAAAGAGGCCACGGTGTTTCTGTACCTCTATTATGTTGGTGCAGCTTCGGAACTTTTAAATGTCTTGATATATCTCGAGAACTACGCATCTGATCAAAAAATATCATGGAACATAAAAAGTAGAAAACTTAATTCTCTACAAAAAAGGTCTCTTAACATTTTGCCATAGCTCGCTTCGTTTCCGAGATATTTGCAGATTTATCTCAAGGGAAGAGGCCTGACGGACATATTTCGAGATATTTCTTCTTCTTGTTGTTCTTCTTCTGCACAGCTAAGCTGGAAGTGGCATTTGCAGCTCGCAATAGTGCAGAGTTATCTCAAAGAGAGAGGCCACGGTGTTTCTGTATCTCTATTATGTTGGTGCGGCTTCGGAACATTTAAATATCTTGATATATCTCGAAAACTACGCTTCTGATCAGAAAATATCATAGAACATATATTGTAGGAAACATAATTCTCTACAAAAAAGGTTTCTTAACGTTTTGCCATAGCTCGCTTCGTTTCCGAGATATTTGCAGATTTATCTCAAGGGAAGGGGCCTGACGGACATATTTCGAGATATTTCTTCTTCTTGTTGTTCTTCTTCTGCACAGCTAAGCTGGAAGTGGCATTTGCAGCTCGCAATAGTGCAGAGTTATCTCAATGAAAGGGGCCACGGTGTTTCTGTATCTCTATTATGTTGGTGCGGCTTCGGAACTTTTAAATACCTTGATATATCTCGAGATCTACGCATCTGATCAAAAAATATCATAGAACATAAAAAGTAGGAAACTTAATTCTCTACAAAAAAGGTCGCTTAACATTTTGCCATAGCTCGCTTCGTTTCCGAGATATTTGCAGATTTATCTCAAGGGAAGGGGCCTGACGGATATATTTCGAGATATTTCTTCTTCTTGTTGTTCTTCTTCTGCACAGCTAAGCTGGAAGTGGCATTTGCTGCTCGCACTAGTGCAGAGTTATCTCAAAGAAAGGGGGCACGGTGTATCTGTATCTCTATTATGTTGGTGCGGCTTCGGAACTTTTAAATATCTTGATATATCTCGAGAACTACGCATCTGATCAAAAAATATTATAGAACATAAAAAGTAGGAAACTTAATTCTCTACAGGAAAGGTCTCTTAACATTTTGCCATAGCTCGCTTCGTTTCCGAGATATTTGCAGATTTATCTCAAGGGATGGGGCCTCACGGACATATTTCGAGATATTTCTTCTTCTTGTTGTTCTTCTTCTGCACAGCTAAGCTGGAAGTGGCATTTGCAGCTCGCAATAGTGCAGAGTTATCTCAAAGAAAGAGGCCACGGTGTTTCTGTACCTCTATTATGTTGGTGCAGCTTCGGAACTTTTAAATATCTTGATATTTCTCGAGAACTACGCATCTGATCAAAAAATATCATGGAACATAAAAGGTAGAAAACTTAATTCTCTACAAAAAAGGTCTCTTAACATTTTGCCATAGCTCGCTTCGTTTCCGAGATATTTGCAGATTTATCTCAAGGGATGGGGCCTGACGGACATATTTCGAGATATTTCTTCTTCTTGTTGTTCTTCTTCTGCACAGCTAAGCTGGAAGTGGCATTTGCAGCTCGCAATAGTGCAGAGTTATCTCAAAGAAAGGGGCCACGGTGTTTCTGTATCTCTATTATGTTGGTGCGGCTTCGGAACTTTTAAATATCTTGATATATCTCGAGATCTACGCATCTGATCAAAAAATATCATAGAACATAAAAAGTAGGAAACTTAATTCTCTACAAAAAAGGTCTCTTAACATTTTGCCATAGCTCGCTTCGTTTCCGAGATATTTGCAGATTTATCTCAAGGGAAGGGGCCTGACGGACATATTTCGAGATATTTCTTCTTCTTGTTGTTCTTCTTCTGCACAGCTAAGCTGGAAGTGGCATTTGCAGCTCGCAATAGTGCAGAGTTATCTCAAAGAAAGGGGCCACGGTGTTTCTGTATCTCTATTATGTTGGTGCGGCTTCGGAACTTTTAAATATCTCGATATATCTCGAAAACTACGCTTCTGATCAAAAAATATCATAGAACATGAATTGTAGGAAACATAATTCTCTACAAAAAAGGTTTCTTAACGTTTTGCCATAGCTCGCTTCGTTTCCGAGATATTTGCAGATTTATCTCAAGGGAAGGGTCCTGACATATATATTTCGACATATTTCTTCTTCTTGTTGTTCTTCTTCTGCACAGCTAAACTGGAAGTGGCATTTCCAGCTCGCAATAGTGCAGAGTTATCTCAAAGAAAGGGGCCACGGAGTTTCTGTATCTCTATTATGTTGGTGCGGCTTCGGAACTTTTAAATATCTTGATATATCTCGAGAACTACGCATCTAATCAAAAAATATCATAGAACATAAAAAGTAGGAAACTTAATTCTCTACAAATAAGGTCTCTTAACATTTTGCCATAGCTCGCTTCGTTTCCGAGATGTTTGCAGATTTATCTCAAGGGAAGGGGCCTAACGGACATATTTCGAGATATTTCTTCTTCTTGTTGTTCTTCTTCTGCACAGCTAAGCTGGAAGTGGCATTTGCAGCTCGCAATAGTGCAGAGTTATCTCAAAGAAAGGGGCCACGGTGTTTCTGTATCTCTATTATGTTGGTGCGGCTTCGGAACTTTTAAATATCTTGATATATCTCGAGAACTACGCATCTGATCAAAAAATATCATAGAGCATAAAAAGTAGGAAACTTAATTCTCTACAAGAAAGGTCTCATAACATTTTGCCATAGCTCGCTTCGTTTCCGAGATATTTGCAGATTTATCTCAAGGGATGGGGCCTGACGGACATATTTCGAGATATTTCTTCTTCTTGTTGTTCTTCTTCTGCACAGCTAAGCTGGAAGTGGCATTTGCAGCTCGCAATAGTGCAGAGTTATCTCAAAGAAAGAGGCCACGGTGTTTCTGTACCTCTATTATGTTGGTGCAGCTTCGGAACTTTTAAATGTCTTGATATATCTCGAGAACTACGCATCTGATCAAAAAATATCATGGAACATAAAAAGTAGAAAACTTAATTCTCTACAAAAAAGGTCTCTTAACATTTTGCCATAGCTCGCTTCGTTTCCGAGATGTTTGCAGATTTATCTCAAGGGAAGGGGCCTAACGGACATATATCGAGATACTTCTTCTTCTTGTTGTTCTTCTTCTGCACAGCTAAGCTGGAAGTGGCATTTGCAGCTCGCAATAGTGCAGAGTTATCTCAAAGAAAGGGGCCACGGTGTTTCTGTATCTCTATTATGTTGGTGCGGCTTCGGAACTTTTAAATATCTTGATATATCTCGAGATCTACGCATCTGATCAAAAAATATCATAGAGCATAAAAAGTAGGAAACTTAATTCTCTACAAAAAAGGTCTCTTAACATTTTGCCATAGCTCGCTTCGTTTCCGAGATATTTGCAGATTTATCTCAAGGGAAGGGGCCTGACGGACATATTTCGAGATATTTCTTCTTCTTGTTGTTCTTCTTCTGCACAGCTAAGCTGGCAGTGGCATTTGCAGCTCGCAATAGTGCAGAGTTATCTCAAAGAAAGGGGCCACGGTGTTTCTGTATCTCTAATATGTTGGTGCGGCTTCGGAACTTTTAAATATCTCGATATATCTCGAAAACTACGCTTCTGATCAAAAAATATCATATGACATTTATTGTAGGAAACATAATTCTCTACAAAAAAGGTTTCTTAACGTTTTGCCAGAGCTCGCTTCGTTTCCGAGATATTTGCAGATTTATCTCAAGGGAAGGGGCCTGACGGACATATTTCGACATATTTCTTCTTCTTGTTGTTCTTCTTCTGCACAGCTAAACTGGAAGTGGCATTTCCAGCACGCAATAGTGCAGAGTTATCTCAAAGAAAGGGGCCACGGAGTTTCTGTATCTCTATTATGTTGGTGCGGCTTCGGAACTTTTAAATATCTTGATATATCTCGAGAACTACGCATCTGATCAAAAAATATCACAGAACATAAAAAGTAGGAAACCTAATTCTCTACAAATAAGGTCTATTAACATTTTGCCATAGCTCGCTTCGTTTCCGAGATATTTGCAGATTTATCTCAAGGGAAGGGGCCTGAAGGACATATTTCCAGATATTTCTTCTTCTTGTTGTTCTTGTTCTGCACAGCTAAGCTGGAAGTGGCATTTCCAGCTCGCAATAGCGCAGAGTAATCTCATAGAAAGGGGCCACGGTGTTTCTGTATCTCTATTATGTTGGTACGGCCTCGGAACTTTTAAATATCTTGATATATCTCGAGAACTACGCATCTGATCAAAAAATATCATAGAACATAAAAAGTAGGAAACTTAATTCTCTACAAAAAAGGTCTCTTAACATTTTGCCATAGCTCGCTTCGTTTCCGAGATATTTGCAGATTCAGGTCAAAGGAACTGGCCTGACGGACATATTTCGAGATATTTCTTCTTCTTGTTGTTCTTCCTCTGCACAGCTAAGCTGGAAGTGGCATTTGCAGCTCGCAGTAGTGCAGAGTTATCTCAAAGAAAGGGGCCACGGTGTTTCTGTATCTCTATTATGTTGGTGCGGCTTCGGAACTTTTAAATATCTTGATATATCTCGAGAACTACGCCTCTGATCAAAAAATATCATAGAACATAAATAGTAGGAAACTTAATTCTCTACAAAAAAGGTCTCTCAACATTTTGCAATAGCTCGCTTCGTTTCCGAGATATTTGCAGATTTATCTCAAGGGAAGGGGCCTAACGGACATATTTCCAGATATTTCTTCTTCTTGTGGTTCTTCTTCTGCACAGCTAAGCTGGAAGTGGCATTTGCGGCTCGCACTAGTGCAGAGTTATCTCAAAGAAAGGGGCCACGGTGTTTCTGTATCTGTATTATGTTGGTGCAGCTTCGGAACTTTTAAATATCTTGATATATCTCGAGAACTACGCATCTGATCAAAAAATATCATGGTACATAAAAAGTAGAAAACTTAATTCTCTACAAAAAAGGTCTCTTAACATTTTGCCATAGCTCGCTTCGTTACCGAGATATTTGCAGATTTATCTCGACGGAAGGGGCCTGACGGACATATTTCGAGATATTTCTTCTTCTTGTTGTTCTTCTTCTGCACAGCTAAGCTGGAAGCGGCATTTGCGGCTCGCACTAGTGCAGAGTTATCTCAAAGAAAGGGGCCACGGTGTTTCTGTATCTCTATTATGTTGGTGCGGCTTCGGATCTTTTAAACATCTCGATATATCTCGAAAACTACGCTTCTGATCAAAAAATATCATAGAACATAAATTGTAGGAAACATAATTCTCTACAAAAAAGGTCTCTTAACATTTTGCCATAGCTCGCTTCGTTTCCGAGATATTTGCAGATTTATCTCAAGGGAAGGGTCCTGACGGACATATTTCGAGATATTTCTTCTTCTTGTTGTTCTTCTTCTGCACAGCTAAGCTGGAAGTGGCATTTCCAGCTCGCAATAGCGCAGAGTGATCTCATAGAAAGGGGCCACGGTGTTTCTGTATCTCTATTATGTTGGTACGGCCTCGGAACTTTTAAATATCTTGATATATCTCGAGAACTACGCATCTGATCAAAAAATATCATAGAACATAAAAAGTAGGAAACTTAATTCTCTACAAAAAAGGTCTCTTAACATTTTGCCATAGCTCGCTTCGTTTCCGGGATATTTGCAGATTTATCTCAAGGGAAGGGTCCTGACGGACATATTTCGTGATATTTCTTCTTCTTGTTGTTCTTCTTCTGCACAGCTAAGCTGGAAGTGGCATTTCCAGCTCGCAATAGCGCAGAGTAATCTCATAGAAAGGGGCCACGGTGTTTCTGTATCTCTATTATGTTGGTACGGCCTCGGAACTTTTAAATATCTTGATATATCTCGAGAACTACGCATCTGATCAAAAAATATCATAGAACATAAAAAGTAGGAAACTTAATTCTCTACAAAAAAGGTCTCTTAACATTTTGCCATAGCTCGCTTCGTTTCCGAGATATTTGCAGATTCAGGTCAAAGGAACTGGCCTGACGGACATATTTCGAGATATTTCTTCTTCTTGTTGTTCTTCCTCTGCACAGCTAAGCTGGAAGTGGCATTTGCAGCTCGCAATAGTGCAGAGTTATCTCAAAGAAAGGGGCCACGGTGTTTCTGTATCTCTATTATGTTGGTGCGGCTTCGGAACTTTTAAATATCTTGATATATCTCGAGAACTACGCATCTGATCAAAAAATATCATAGAACACAAAAAGTAGGAAACTTAATTCTCTACAAAAAAGATCTCTTAACATTTTACCATAACTCGCTTCGTTTCCGAGATATTTGCAGATTTATCTCAAGGGAAGAGGCCTGACGGACATATTTCGAGATATTTCTTCTTCTTGTTGTTCTTCTTCTGCACAGCTAAACTGGAAGTGGCATTTCCAGCTCGCAACAGTGCAGAGTTATCACAAAGAAAGGGGCCACGGTGTTTCTGTATCTCTATTATGTTGGTGCAGCTTCGGAACTTTTAAATATCTTGATATATCTCGAGAACTGCGCATCTGATCAAAAAATATCATAGAACATAAAAAGTAGAAAACTTAATTCTCTACAAAAAAGGTCTCTTAACATTTTGCCATAGCTCGCTTCGTTTCCGAGATATATGCAGATTTATCTCAAGGGAAGGGGCCTGACGGACATATTTCGAGATATTTCTTCTTCTTGTTGTTCTTCTTCTGCACAGCTAAACTGGAAGTGGCATTTCCAGCTCGCAATAGTGCAGAGTTATCTGAAAGAAAGGGGCCACGGTGTTTCTGTATCTCTATTATGTTGGTGCGGCTTCGGAACTTTTAAATATCTTGATATATCTCGAGAACTACGCATCTGATCGAAAAATATCATAGAGCATAAAAAGTAGGAAACTTAATTCTCTACAAAAAAGGTCTCTTAACATTTTGCCATAGCTCGCTTTGTTTCCGAGATATATGCAGATTTATCTCAAGGGAAGGGGCCTGACGGACATATTTCGAGATATTTCTTCTTCTTGTTGTTCTTCTTCTGCACAGCTAAGCTGGAAGTGGCATTTGCAGCTCGCAATAGTGCAGAGTTATCTCAAAGAAAGGGGCCACGGTGTTTCTGTATCTCTATTATGTTGGTGCGGCTTCGGAACTTTTAAATACCTTGATATATCTCGAGAACTACGCATCTGATCAAATAATATCATAGAACATAAAAAGTAGGAAACTTAATTCTCTACAAATAAGGTCTCTTAACATTTTGCCATAGCTCGCTTCGTTTCCGAGATATTTGCAGATATATCTCAAGGGAAGGGGCCTGACGGACATATTTCGATATATTTCTTCTCCTTGTTGTTCTTCTTCTGCACAGCTAAGCTGGAAGTGGCATTTGCAGCTCGCAATAGTGCAGAGTTATCTCAAAGAAAGGGGCCACGGTGTTTCTGTATCTCTATTATGTTGGTGCGGCTTCGGAGCTTTTAAATATCTCGATATATCTCGAAAACTACGCTTCTGATCAAAAAATATCATAGAACATAACTTGTAGGAAACATAATTCTCTACAAAAAAGGTCTCTTAACATTTTGCCATAGCTCGCTTCGTTTCCGAGATATTTGCAGATATATCTCAAGGGAAGGGGCCTGACGGACATATTTCGAGATATTCCTTCTTCTCGTTGTTCTTCTTCTGCACAGCTAAACTGGAAGTGGCATTCCCAGCTAGCAATAGTGCAGAGTTATCTGAAAGAAAGGGGCCACGGTGTTTCTGTATCTCTATTATGTTGGTGCGGCTTCGGAACTTTTAAATATCTTGATATATCTCGAGAACTACGCATCTGATCAAAAAATATGATAGAACATAAAAAGTAGGAAACTTAATTCTCTACAAATAAGGTCTCTTAACATTTTGTAATAGCTCGCTTCGTGTCCGAGATATTTGCAGATTTATCTCAAGGGAAGGGGCCTGACGGACATATTTCGAGATATTTCTTCTTCTTGTTGTTCTTCTTCTGCACAGCTAAGCTGGAAGTGGCATTTGCGGCTCGCACTAGTGCAGAGTTATCTCAAAGAAAGGGGCCACGGTGTTTCTGTATCTCTATTATGTTGGTGCGGCTTCGGAACTTTTAAATATCTTGATATATCTCGAGAACTACGCATCTGATCAAAAAATATCATAGAACACAAAAAGTAGGAAACTTAATTCTCTACAAATAAGGTCTCTTAACATTTTGCAATAGCTCGCTTCGTTTCCGAGATATTTGCAGATTTATCTCAAGGGAAGGGGCCTGACGGACATATTTCGAGATATTTCTTCTTCTTGTTGTTCTTCTTCGGCACAGCTAAGCTGGAAGTGGCATTTGCAGCTCGCAATAGTGCAGAGTTATCTCAAAGAAAGGGGCCACGGTGTTTCTGTATCACTATTTTGTTGGTGCGGCTTCGGAACTTTTAAATATCTTGATATATCTCGAGAACTACGCATCTGATCGAAAAATATCATAGAACATAAAAAGTAGGAAACTTAATTCTCTACAAAAAAGGTCTCTTAACATTTTGCCATAGTTCGCTTTGTTTCCGAGATATATGCAGATTTATCTCAAGGGAAGGGGCCTGACGGAAAAATTTCGAGATATTTCTTCTTCTTGTTGTTCTTCTTCTGCACAGCTAAGCTGGAAGTGGCATTTGCAGCTCGCAATAGTGCAGAGTTATCTCAAAGAAAGGGGCCACGGTGTTTCTGTATCTCTATTATGTTGGTGCGGCTTCGGAACTTTTAAATACCTTGATATATCTCGAGAACTACGCATTTGATCAAATAATATCATAGAACATAAAAAGTAGGAAACTTAATTCTCTACAAATAAGGTCTCTTAACATTTTGCCATAGCTCGCTTCGTTTCCGAGATATTTGCAGATATATCTCAAGGGAAGGGGCCTGACGGACATATTTCGAGATATTTCTTCTTCTTGTTGTTCTTCTTCTGCACAGCTAAGCTGGAAGTGGCATTTGCAGCTCGCAATAGTGCAGAGTTATCTCAAAGAACGGGGCCACGGTGTTTCTGTATCTCTATTATGTTGGTGCGGCTTCGGAACTTTTAAATATCTCGATATATCTCGAAAACTACGCTTCTGATCAAAAAATATCATAGAACATAAATTGTAGGAAACATAATTCTCTACAAAAAAGGTCGCTTAACGTTTTGCCATAGCTCGCTTCGTTTCCGAGATATTTGCAGATTTATCTCAAGGGAAGGGGCCTGACGGACATATTTCGAGATATTTCTTCTTCTTGTTGTTCTTCTTCTGCACAGCTAAGCTGGAAGTGGCATTTGCAGCTCGCAATAGTGCAGAGTTATCTCAAAGAAAGGGGCCACGGTGTTTCTGTATGTCTATTATGTTGGTGCGGCTTCGGAACTTTCAAATATCTTGATATATCTCGAGAACTACGCATCTGATCAAAAAATATCATAGAACATAAAAAGTAGGAAACTTAATTCTCTACAAAAAAGGTCTCTTAACATTTTGCCATAGCTCGCTTCGTTTCCGAGATATTTGCAGATTTATCTCGAGGGAAGGGGCCTGACGGACATATTTCGAGATATTTCTTCTTCTTGTTGTTCTTCTTCTGCACAGCCAAACTGGAAGTGGCATTTCCAGCTCGCAACAGTGCAGAGTTATCTCAAAGAAAGGGGCCACGGTGTTTCTGTATCTCTATTATGTTGGTGCAGCTTCGGAACTTTTAAATATCTCGATATATCTCGAAAACTACGCTTCTGATCAAAAAATATCATACAACATAAATTGTAGGAAACCTAATTCTCTACAAGAAAGGTCTCTTAAGATTTTGCCATAGATCGTTTCGTTTCCGAGATATTTGCAGATATATCTCAAGGGAAGGGGCCTGACGGACATATTTCGAGATATTTCTTCTTCTTGTTGTTCTTCTTCTGCACAGCTAAGCTGGAAGTGGCATTTGCAGCTCGCAATAGTGCAGAGTTATCTCAAAGAACGGGGCCACGGTGTTTCTGTATTTCTATTATGTTGGTGCGGCTTCGGAACTTTTAAATACCTTGATATATCTCGAGAACTACGCATTTGATCAAATAATATCATAGAACATAAAAAGTAGGAAACTTAATTCTCTACAAATAAGGTCTCTTAACATTTTGCCATAGCTCGCTTCGTTTCCGAGATATTTGCAGATATATCTCAAGGGAAGGGGCCTGACGGACATATTTCGAGATATTTCTTCTTCTTGTTGTTCTTCTTCTGCACAGCTAAGCTGGAAGTGGCATTTGCAGCTCGCAATAGTGCAGAGTTATCTCAAAGAACGGGGCCACGGTGTTTCTGTATCTCTATTATGTTGGTGCGGCTTCGGAACTTTTAAATATCTCGATATATCTCGAAAACTACGCTTCTGATCAAAAAATATCATAGAACATAAATTGTAGGAAACATAATTCTCTACAAAAAAGGTCGCTTAACGTTTTGCCATAGCTCGCTAAGTTTCCGAGATATTTGCAGATTTATCTCAAGGGAAGGGGCCTGACGGACATATTTCGAGATATTTCTTCTTCTTGTTGTTCTTCTTCTGCACAGCTAAGCTGGAAGTGGCATTTGCGGCTCGCACTAGTGCAGAGTTATCTCAAAGAAAGAGGCCACGGTGTTTCTGTATCTCTATTATGTTGGTGCGGCTTCGGAACTTTTAAATATCTCGATATATCTCGAAAACTACGCTTCTGATCAAAAAATATCATACAACATAAATTGTAGGAAACATAATTCTCTACAAGAAAGGTCTCTTAAGATTTTGCCATAGATCGTTTCGTTTCCGAGATATTTGCAGATATATCTCAAGGGAAGGGGCCTGACGGACATATTTCGAGATATTTCTTCTTCTTGTTGTTCTTCTTCTGCACAGCTAAGCTGGAAGTGGCATTTCCAGCTCGCAATAGTGCAGAGTTATCTCAAAGAACGGGGCCACGGTGTTTCTGTATCTCTATTATGTTGGTGCGGCTTCGGAACTTTTAAATATCTCGATATATCTCGAAAACTACGCTTCTGATCAAAAAATATCATAGAACATAAATTGTAGGAAACATAATTCTCTACAAAAAAGGTCTCTTAACGTTTTGCCATAGCTCGCTTCGTTTCCGAGATATTTGCAGATTTATCTCAAGGGAAGGGGCCTGACGGACATATTTCGAGATATTTCTTCTTCTTGTTGTTCTTCTTCTGCACAGCTAAGCTGGAAGTGGCATTTGCAGCTCGCAATAGTGCAGAGTTATCTCAAAGAAAGGGGCCACGGTGTTTCTGTATGTCTATTATGTTGGTGCGGCTTCGGAACTTTCAAATATCTTGATATATCTCGAGAACTACGCATCTGATCAAAAAATATCATAGAACATAATAAGTAGGAAACTTAATTCTCTACAAAAAAGGTCTCTTAACATTTTGCCATAGCTCGCTTTGTTTCCGAGATATATGCAGATTTATCTCAAGGGAAGGGGCCTGACGGAAAAATTTCGAGATATTTCTTCTTCTTGTTGTTCTTCTTCTGCACAGCTAAGCTGGAAGTGGCATTTGCAGCTCGCAATAGTGCAGAGTTATCTCAAAGAAAGGGGCCACGGTGTTTCTGTATCTCTATTATGTTGGTGCGGCTTCGGAACTTTTAAATACCTTGATATATCTCGAGAACTACGCATTTGATCAAATAATATCATAGAACATAAAAAGTAGGAAACTTAATTCTCTACAAATAAGGTCTCTTAACATTTTGCCATAGCTCGCTTCGTTTCCGAGATATTTGCAGATATATCTCAAGGGAAGGGGCCTGACGGACATATTTCGAGATATTTCTTCTTCTTGTTGTTCTTCTTCTGCACAGCTAAGCTGGAAGTGGCATTTGCAGCTCGCAATAGTGCAGAGTTATCTCAAAGAACGGGGCCACGGTGTTTCTGTATCTCTATTATGTTGGTGCGGCTTCGGAACTTTTAAATATCTCGATATATCTCGAAAACTACGCTTCTGATCAAAAAATATCATAGAACATAAATTGTAGGAAACATAATTCTCTACAAAAAAGGTCGCTTAACGTTTTGCCATAGCTCGCTTCGTTTCCGAGATATTTGCAGATTTATCTCAAGGGAAGGGGCCTGACGGACATATTTCGAGATATTTCTTCTTCTTGTTGTTCTTCTTCTGCACAGCTAAGCTGGAAGTGGCATTTGCAGCTCGCAATAGTGCAGAGTTATCTCAAAGAAAGGGGCCACGGTGTTTCTGTATGTCTATTATGTTGGTGCGGCTTCGGAACTTTCAAATATCTTGATATATCTCGAAAACTACGCATCTGATCAAAAAATATCATAGAACATAAAAAGTAGGAAACTTAATTCTCTACAAAAAAGGTCTCTTAACATTTTGCCATAGCTCGCTTCGTTTCCGAGATATTTGCAGATTTATCTCGAGGGAAGGGGCCTGACGGACATATTTCGAGATATTTCTTCTTCTTGTTGTTCTTCTTCTGCACAGCCAAACTGGAAGTGGCATTTCCAGCTCGCAACAGTGCAGAGTTATCTCAAAGAAAGGGGCCACGGTGTTTCTGTATCTCTATTATGTTGGTGCAGCTTCGGAACTTTTAAATATCTCGATATATCTCGAAAACTACGCTTCTGATCAAAAAATATCATAGAACATAAATTGTAGGAAACATAATTCTCTACAAAAAAGGTCTCTTAACGTTTTGCCATAGCTCGCTTCGTTTCCGAGATATTTGCAGATTTATCTCAAGGGAAGGGGCCTGACGGACATATTTCGAGATATTTCTTCTTCTTGTTGTTCTTCTTCTGCACAGCTAAGCTGGAAGTGGCATTTGCAGCTCGCAATAGTGCAGAGTTATCTCAAAGAATGGGGCCACGGTGTTTCTGTATGTCTATTATGTTGGTGCGGCTTCGGAACTTTCAAATATCTTGATATATCTCGAGAACTACGCATCTGATCAAAAAATATCATAGAACATAATAAGTAGGAAACTTAATTCTCTACAAAAAAGGTCTCTTAACATTTTGCCATAGCTCGCTTTGTTTCCGAGATATATGCAGATTTATCTCAAGGGAAGGGGCCTGACGGAAAAATTTCGAGATATTTCTTCTTCTTGTTGTTCTTCTTCTGCACAGCTAAGCTGGAAGTGGCATTTGCAGCTCGCAATAGTGCAGAGTTATCTCAAAGAAAGGGGCCACGGTGTTTCTGTATCTCTATTATGTTGGTGCGGCTTCGGAACTTTTAAATACCTTGATATATCTCGAGAACTACGCTTCTGATCAAATAATATCATACAACATAAAAAGTAGGAAACTTAATTCTCTACAAATAAGGTCTCTTAACATTTTGCCATAGCTCGCTTCGTTTCCGAGATATTTGCAGATATATCTCAAGGGAAGGGGCCTGACGGACATATTTCGAGATATTCCTTCTTCTTGTTGTTCTTCTTCTGCACAGCTAAACTGGAAGTGGCATTTCCAGCACGCAATAGTGCAGAGTTATCTGAAAGAAAGGGGCCACGGTGTTTCTGTATCTCTATTATGTTGGTGAGGCTTCGGAACTTTTAAATATCTTGATATATCTCGAGAACTACGCATCTGATCAAAAAATATGATAGAACATAAAAAGTAGGAAACTTAATTCTCTACAAATAAGGTCTCTTAACATTTTGCAATACTTCGCTTCCTGTCCGAGATATTTGCAGATTTATCTCAAGGGAAGGGGCCTGACGGACATATTTCGAGATATTTCTTCTTCTTGTTGTTCTTCTTCTGCACAGCTAAGCTGGAAGTGGCATTTGCGGCTCGCACTAGTGCAGAGTTATCTCAAAGAAAGGGGCCACGGTGTTTCTGTATCTCTATTATGTTGGTGCGGCTTCGGAACTTTTAAATATCTCGATATATCTCGAAAACTACGCTTCTGATCAAAAAATATCATACAACATAAATTGTAGGAAACATAATTCTCTACAAGAAAGGTCTCTTAAGATTTTGCCATAGATCGTTTCGTTTCCGAGATATTTGCAGATATATCTCAAGGGAAGGGGCCTGACGGACATATTTCGAGATATTTCTTCTTCTTGTTGTTCTTCTTCTGCACAGCTAAGCTGGAAGTGGCATTTGCAGCTCGCAATAGTGCAGAGTTATCTCAAAGAAAGGGGCCACGGTGTTTCTGTATGTCTATTATGTTGGTGCGGCTTCGGAACTTTCAAATATCTTGATATATCTCGAGAACTACGCATCTGATCAAAAAATATCATAGAACATAATAAGTAGGAAACTTAATTCTCTACAAAAAAGGTCTCTTAACATTTTGCCATAGCTCGCTTTGTTTCCGAGATATATGCAGATTTATCTCAAGGGAAGGGGCCTGACGGAAAAATTTCGAGATATTTCTTCTTCTTGTTGTTCTTCTTCTGCACAGCTAAGCTGGAAGTGGCATTTGCAGCTCGCAATAGTGCAGAGTTATCTCAAAGAAAGGGGCCACGGTGTTTCTGTATCTCTATTATGTTGGTGCGGCTTCGGAACTTTTAAATACCTTGATATATCTCGAGAACTACGCATTTGATCAAATAATATCATAGAACATAAAAAGTAGGAAACTTAATTCTCTACAAATAAGGTCTCTTAACATTTTGCCATAGCTCGCTTCGTTTCCGAGATATTTGCAGATATATCTCAAGGGAAGGGGCCTGACGGACATATTTCGAGATATTTCTTCTTCTTGTTGTTCTTCTTCTGCACAGCTAAGCTGGAAGTGGCATTTGCAGCTCGCAATAGTGCAGAGTTATCTCAAAGAACGGGGCCACGGTGTTTCTGTATCTCTATTATGTTGGTGCGGCTTCGGAACTTTTAAATATCTCGATATATCTCGAAAACTACGCTTCTGATCAAAAAATATCATAGAACATAAATTGTAGGAAACATAATTCTCTACAAAAAAGGTCGCTTAACATTTTGCCATAGCTCGCTTCGTTTCCGAGATATTTGCAGATATATCTGAAGGGAAGGGGCCTGACGGACATATTTCGAGATATTTCTTCTTCTTGTTGTTCTTCTTCTGCACAGCTAAGCTGTAAGTGGCATTTGCAGCTCGCAATAGTGCAGAGTTATCTCAGAGAAAGAGGCCACGGTGTTTCTGTATCTCTATTATGTTGGTGCGGCTTCGGAACTTTTAAATATCTTGATATATCTCGAGAACTGCGCATCTGATCAAAAAATATCATACAACATAAAAAGTAGAATACTTAATTCTCTACAAAAAAGGTCTCTTAAGATTTTGCCATAGCTCGCTTCGTTTCCGAGATATATGCAGATTTATCTCAAGGGAAGGGGCCTGACGGACATATTTCGAGATATTTCTTCTTCTTGTTGTTCTTCTTCTGCACAGCTAAACTGGAAGTGGCACTTCCAGCTCGCAATAGTGCAGAGTTATCTGAAAGAAAGGGGCCACGGTGTTTCTGTATCTCTATTATGTTGGTGCGGCTTCAAAACTTTTAAATATCTTGATATATCTCGAGAACTACGCATCTGATAAAAAAATATCATAGAACACAAAAAGTAGGAAACTTAATTCTCTACAAATAAGGTCTCTTAACATTTTGCAATAGCTCGCTTCGTTTCCGAGATATTTGCAGATTTATCTCAAGGGAAGGGGCCTGACGGACATATTTCGAGATATTTCTTCTTCTTGTTGTTCTTCTTCTGCACAGCTAAGCTGGAAGTGGCATTTGCAGCTCGCAATAGTGCAGAGTTATCTCAAAGAAAGGGGCCACGGTGTTTCTGTATCACTATTATGTTGGTGCGGCTTCGGAACTTTTAAATATCTTGATATATCTCGAGAACTACTTATCTGATCAAAAAATATCATAGAACATAAAAAGTAGGAAACTTAATTCTCTACAAAAAATGTCTCTTAACATTTTGCCATAGCTCGCTTCGTTTCCGAGATATTTGGAGATTTATCTCAAGGGAAGGGGCCTGACGGACATATTTCGAGATATTTCGTCTTCTTGTTGTTCTTCTTCTGCACAGCTAAGCTGGAAGTGGCATTTGCAGCTCGCAATAGTGGAGAGTTATCGCAAAGAAAGAGGCCACGGTGTTTCTGCACCTCTATTATGTTGGTGCAGCTTCGGAACTTTTAAATATCTTGATATGTCTCGAGAACTACGCATCTGATCAAAAAATATCATAGAACATAAAAAGTAGGAAACTTAATTCTCTACAAATAAAGTCTCTTAACATTTTGCCATAGCTCGCTTCTTTTCCGAGATATTTGCAGATATATCTCAAGGGAAGGGGCCTGACGGACATATTTCGAGATATTTCTTCTTCTTGTTGTTCTTCTTCTGCACAGCTAAGCTGGAAGTGGCTTTTGCGACTCGCACTAGTGCCGAGTTATCTCAAAGAAAGGGGCCACGGTGTTTCTGTATCTCTATTATGTTGGTGCGGCTTCGGAACTTTTAAATATCTTGATATATCTCGAGAACTACGCATCTGATCAAAAAATATCATAGAACATAAAAAGTAGGAAACCTAATTCTCTACAAAAAAGGTCTCTTAACATTTTGCCATAGCTCGCTTCGTTTCCGAGATATTTGCAGATATATCTGAAGGGAAGGGGCCTGACGGACATATTTCGAGATATTTCTTCTTCTTGTTGTTCTTCTTCTGCACAGCTAAGCTGTAAGTGGCATTTGCAGCTCGCAATAGTGCAGAGTTATCTCAGAGAAAGAGGCCACGGTGTTTCTGTATCTCTATTATGTTGGTGCGGCTTCGGAACTTATAAATATCTCGATATATCTCGAGAACTACGCACCTGATCGAAAAATATCATAGAACATAAAGAGTAGGAAACTTAATTCTCTACAAAAAAGGTCTCTTAACATTTTGCCATAGCTCGCTTCGTTTCCGAGATATTTGCAGATTTATCTCAAGGGAAGGGGCCTGACGGACATATTTCGAGATATTTCTTCTTCTTGTTGTTCTTCTTCTGCACAGCTAAACTGGAAGTGGCATTTCCAGCTCGCAATAGTGCAGAGTTATCTCAAAGAAAGGGGCCACGGTGTTTCTGTATCTCTATTATGTTGGTGCGGCTTCGGAACTTTTAAATATCTCGATATATCTCGAGAACTACGCATCTGATCAAAAAATATCATAGAACATAAAAAGTAGGAAACTTAATTCTCTACAAATAAAGTCTCCCAACATTTTGCCATAGCTCGCTTCGTTTCCGAGATATTTGCAGATTTATCTCAAGGGAAGGGGCCTGACGGACATATTTCGAGACACTTCTTCTTCTTGTTGTTCTTCTTCTGCACAGCTAAGCTGGAAGTGGCATTTGCAGCTCGCAATAGTGCACAGTTATCTCAAAGAAAGGGGCCACGGTGTTTCTGTATCTCTATTATGTTGGTGCGGCTTCGGAACTTTTAAATATCTTGATGTATCTCGAGAACTACGCACCTGATCAAAAAATATCATAGAACATAAAAAGTAGGAAACTTAATTCTCTACAAATAAAGTCTCTTAACATTTTGCCATAGCTCGCTTCGTTTCCGAGATATTTGCAGATTTATCTCAAGGGAAGGGGCCTGACGGACATATTTCGAGATATTTCTTCTTCTTGTTGTTCTTCTTCTGCACAGCCAAACTGGAAGTGGCATTTCCAGCTCGCAACAGTGCAGAGTTATCTCAAAGAAAGGGGCCACGGTGTTTCTGTATCTCTATTATGTTGGTGCGGCTTCGGAACTTTTAAATACCTTGATATATCTCGAGAACTACGCATCTGATCAAATAATATCATAGAACATAAAAAGTAGGAAACTTAATTCTCTACAAAAAAGGTCTCTTAACATTTTGCCATAGCTTGCTTCGTTTCCGAGATATTTGCAGATTTATCTCAAGGGAAGGGGCCTGACGGACATATTTCGAGATATTTCCTCTTCTTGTTGTTCTTCTTCTGCACAGCTAAGCTGGACGTGGCATTTACAGCTCGCAATAGTGCAGAGTTACCTCAAAGAAAGGGGCCACGGTGTTTCTGTATCTCTATTATGTTGGTGCGGCTTCGGAACTTTTAAATATCTCGATATATCTCGAAAACTACGCATCTGATCAAATAATATCATAGAACATAAAAAGTAGGAAACTTAATTCTCTACAAATAAGGTCTCTGAATATTTTGCCATAGCTCGCTTCGTTTCCGAGATATTTGCAGATTTATCTCAAGGGAAGGGGCCTGACGGACATATTTCGAAATATTTCGTCTTCTTGTTGTTCTTCTTCTGCACAGCTAAGCTGGAAGTGGCATTTGCAGCTCGCAATAGTGCAGAGTTATCTCAAAGAAAGGGGCCACGGTGTTTCTGTATCTCTATTATGTTGGTGCGGCTTCGCAACTTTTAAATATCTTGATATATCTCGAGAACTACGCATCTGATCGAAAAATATCATAGAACATAAAAAGTAGGAAACTTAATTCTCTACAAAAAAGGTCTCTTAACATTTTGCCATAGCTCGCTTCGTTTCCGAGATATTTGCAGATTTATCTCAAGGGAAGGGGCCTGACGGACATATTTCGAGACACTTCTTCTTCTTGTTGTTCTTCTTCTGCACAGCTAAGCTGGAAGTGGCATTTGCAGCTCGCAATAGTGCACAGTTATCTCAACGAAAGGGGCCACGGTGTTTCTGTATCTCTATTATGTTGGTGCGGCTTCGGAACTTTTAAATATCTTGATGTATCTCGAGAACTACGCATCTGATCAAAAAATATCATAGAACATAAAAAGTAGGAAACTTAATTCTCTACAAATAAAGTCTCTTAACATTTTGCCATAGCTCGCTTCGTTTCCGAGATATTTGCAGATTTATCTCAAGGGAAGGGTCCTGACGGACATATTTCGAGATATTTCTTCTTCTTGTTGTTCTTCTTCTGCACAGCTAAACTGGAAGTGGCATTTCCAGCTCGCAATAGTGCAGAGTTATCTCAAAGAAAGGGGCCACGGTGTTTCTGTATCTCTATTATGTTGGTGCGGCTTCGGAACTTTTAAATATCTCGATATATCTCGAGAACTACGCATCTGATCAAAAAATATCATAGAACATAAAAAGTAGGAAACTTAATTCTCTACAAATAAAGTCTCCCAACATTTTGCCATAGCTCGCTTCGTTTCCGAGATATTTGCAGATTTATCTCAAGGGAAGGGGCCTGACGGACATATTTCGAGACACTTCTTCTTCTTGTTGTTCTTCTTCTGCACAGCTAAGCTGGAAGTGGCATTTGCAGCTCGCAATAGTGCACAGTTATCTCAAAGAAAGGGGCCACGGTGTTTCTGTATCTCTATTATGTTGGTGCGGCTTCGGAACTTTTAAATATCTTGATGTATCTCGAGAACTACGCACCTGATCAAAAAATATCATAGAACATAAAAAGTAGGAAACTTAATTCTCTACAAATAAAGTCTCTTAACATTTTGCCATAGCTCGCTTCGTTTCCGAGATATTTGCAGATTTATCTCAAGGGAAGGGGCCTGACGGACATATTTCGAGATATTTCTTCTTCTTGTTGTTCTTCTTCTGCACAGCCAAACTGGAAGTGGCATTTCCAGCTCGCAACAGTGCAGAGTTATCTCAAAGAAAGGGGCCACGGTGTTTCTGTATCTCTATTATGTTGGTGCGGCTTCGGAACTTTTAAATACCTTGATATATCTCGAGAACTACGCATCTGATCAAATAATATCATAGAACATAAAAAGTAGGAAACTTAATTCTCTACAAAAAAGGTCTCTTAACATTTTGCCATAGCTTGCTTCGTTTCCGAGATATTTGCAGATTTATCTCAAGGGAAGGGGCCTGACGGACATATTTCGAGATATTTCCTCTTCTTGTTGTTCTTCTTCTGCACAGCTAAGCTGGACGTGGCATTTACAGCTCGCAATAGTGCAGAGTTACCTCAAAGAAAGGGGCCACGGTGTTTCTGTATCTCTATTATGTTGGTGCGGCTTCGGAACTTTTAAATATCTCGATATATCTCGAAAACTACGCATCTGATCAAATAATATCATAGAACATAAAAAGTAGGAAACTTAATTCTCTACAAATAAGGTCTCTGAACATTTTGCCATAGCTCGCTTCGTTTCCGAGATATTTGCAGATTTATCTCAAGGGAAGGGGCCTGACGGACATATTTCGAAATATTTCGTCTTCTTGTTGTTCTTCTTCTGCACAGCTAAGCTGGAAGTGGCATTTGCAGCTCGCAATAGTGCAGAGTTATCTCAAAGAAAGGGGCCACGGTGTTTCTGTATCTCTATTATGTTGGTGCGGCTTCGCAACTTTTAAATATCTTGATATATCTCGAGAACTACGCATCTGATCGAAAAATATCATAGAACATAAAAAGTAGGAAACTTAATTCTCTACAAAAAAGGTCTCTTAACATTTTGCCATAGCTCGCTTCGTTTCCGAGATATTTGCAGATTTATCTCAAGGGAAGGGGCCTGACGGACATATTTCGAGACACTTCTTCTTCTTGTTGTTCTTCTTCTGCACAGCTAAGCTGGAAGTGGCATTTGCAGCTCGCAATAGTGCACAGTTATCTCAACGAAAGGGGCCACGGTGTTTCTGTATCTCTATTATGTTGGTGCGGCTTCGGAACTTTTAAATATCTTGATGTATCTCGAGAACTACGCATCTGATCAAAAAATATCATAGAACATAAAAAGTAGGAAACTTAATTCTCTACAAATAAAGTCTCTTAACATTTTGCCATAGCTCGCTTCGTTTCCGAGATATTTGCAGATTTATCTCAAGGGAAGGGTCCTGACGGACATATTTCGAGATATTTCTTCTTCTTGTTGTTCTTCTTCTGCACAGCTAAACTGGAAGTGGCATTTCCAGCTCGCAACAGTGCAGAGTTATCTCAAAGAAAGGGGCCACGGGGTTTCTGTATCTCTATTATGTTGGTGCGGCTGCGGAACTTTTAAATATCTTGATATATCTCGAGAACTACGCATCTGATCAAAAAATATCATAGAACATAAAAAGTAGGAAACTTAATTCTCTACAAATGAAGTCTCTTAACATTTTGCCATAGCTCGCTTCGTTTCCGAGATATTTGCAGATTTATCTCAAGGGAAGGGGCCTGACGGACATATTTCGAGATATTTCTTCTTCTTGTTGTTCTTCTTCTGCATAGCTAAGCTGGAAGTGGCATTTGCGGCTCGCACTAGTGCAGAGTTATCTCAAAGAAAGGGGCCACGGTGTTTCTGTATCTCTATTATGTTTGTGCGGCTTCGGAACTTGTAAATATCTCGATATATCTCGAAAACTACGCTTCTGATCAAAAAATATCATAGAATACAAAAAGTAGAAAACTTAATTCTCTACAAAAAAGGTCTCTTAACATTTTGCCATAGCTCGCTTCGTTTCCGAGATATATGCAGATTTATCTCAAGGGAAGGGGCCTGACGGACATATTTCGAGATACTTCTTCTTCTTGTTGTTCTTCTTCTGCACAGCTAAACTGGAAGTGGCATTTCCAGCTCGCAACAGTGCAGAGTTATCTCAAAGAAAGGGGCCACGGGGTTTCTGTATCTCTATTATGTTGGTGCGGCTTCGGAACTTTTAAATACCTTGATATATCTCGAGAACTACGCATCTGATCAAATAATATCATAGAACATAAAAAGTAGGAAACTTAATTCTCTACAAATAAGGTCTCTTAACATTTTCCCATAGCTCGCTTCGTTTCCGAGATATATGCAGATTTATCTCAAGGGAAGGGGCCTGACGGACATATTTCGAGATATTTCTTCTTCTTGTTGTTCTTCTTCTGCACAGCTAAACTGGAAGTGGCACTTCCAGCTCGCAATAGTGCAGAGTTATCTGAAAGAAAGGGGCCACGGTGTTTCTGTATCTCTATTATGTTGGTGCGGCTTCGGAACTTTTAAATATCTTGATATATCTCGAGAACTGCGGATCTGATCAAAAAATATCATAGAACACAAAAAGTTGGAAACTTAATTCTCTACAAATAAGGTCTTTTAACATTTTGCAATAGCTCGCTTCGTTTCCGAGATATTTGCAGATTTATCTCAAGGGAAGGGGCCTGACGGACATATTTCGAGATATTTCTTCTTCTTGTTGTTCTTCTTCTGCACAGCTAAGCTGGAAGTGGCATTTGCAGCTCGCAATAGTGCAGAGTTATCTCAAAGAAAGGGGCCACGGTGTTTCTGTATCTCTATTATGTTGGTGCGGCTTCGGAACTTTTAAATATCTCGATATATCTCGAAAACTACGCTTCTGATCAAAAAATATCATAGAACATAAATTGTAGGAAACATAATTCTCTACAAAAAAGGTCTCTTAACATTTTGCCATAGCTCGCTTCGTTTCCGAGATATTTGCAGATATACCTCAAGGGAAGGGGCCTGACGGACATATTTCGAGATATTTCTTCTTCTTGTTGTTCTTTTTCTGCACAGCTAAGCTGGAAGTGGCATTTACAGCTCGCAATAGTGCAGAGTTATCTCAAAGAAAGGGGCCACGGTGTTTCTGTATCTCTATTATGTTGGTGCGGCTTCGGAACTTTTAAATATCTCGATATATCTCGAAAACTGCGCTTCTGATCAAAAAATATCATAGAACGTAAATTGTAGGAAACATAATTCTCTACAAAAAAGGTCTCTTAACATTTTGCCATAGCTCGCTTCGTTTCCGCGATATTTGCAGATTTATCTCAAGGGAAGGGGCCTGACGGACATATTTCGAGATATTTCTTCTTCTTCTTGTTCTTCTTCTGCACAGCTAAGCTGGAAGTGGCATTTACAGCTCGCAATAGTGCAGAGTTATCTCAAAGAAAGAGGCCACGGTGTTTCTGTACCTCTATTATGTTGGTGCAGCTTCGGAACTGTTAAATATCTTGATATATCTCGAGAACTACGCACCTGATCGAAAAATATCATGGTATATAAAGAGTAGGAAACTTAATTCTCTACAAAAAAGGTCTCTTAACATTTTGCAATAGCACGCTTCGTTTCCGAGATATTTGCAGATTTATCTCAAGGGAAGGGGCCTGACGGACATATTTCGAGATATTTCTTCTTCTTATTGTTCTTCTTCTGCACAGCTAAACTGGAAGTGGCATTTCCAGCTCGCAATAGTGCAGAGTTATCTCAAAGAAAGGGGCCACGGTGTTTCTGTGTCTCTATTATGTTGGTGCGGCTTCGGAACTTTTAAATATCTCGATATATCTCGAGAACTACGCATCTGATCAAAAAATATCATAGAACATAAAAAGTAGGAAACTTAATTCTCTACAAATAAAGTCTCTCAACATTTTGCCATAGCTCGCTTCGTTTCCGAGATATTTGCAGATTTATCTCAAGGGAAGGGGCCTGACGGACATATTTCGAGATATTTCTTCTTCTTGTTGTTCTTCTTCTGCATAGCTAAGCTGGAAGTGGCATTTGCGGCTCGCACTAGTGCAGAGTTATCTCAAAGAATGGGGCCACGGTGTTTCTGTATCTCTATTATGTTGGTGCGGATTCGGAACTTTTAAATATCTTGATATATCTCGAGAACTACGCATCTGATCGAAAAATATCATAGAACATAAAAAGTAGGAAACTTATTTCTCTACAAAAAAGGTCTCTTAACATTTTGCCATAGCTCGCTTCGTTTCCGAGATATTTGCAGATTTATCTCAAGGGAAGGGGACTGACGGACATATTTCGAGATAATTCTTCATCTTGTTGTTCTTCTTCTGCACAGCTAAGCTGGAAGTGGCATTTGCAGCTCGCAGTAGTGCAGAGTTATCTCAAAGAAAGGGGCCACAGTGTTTCTGTATCTCTATTATGTTGGTGCGGCTTCGGAACTTTTAAATACCTTGATATATCTCGAGAACTACGCATCTGATCAAATAATATCATAGAACATAAAAAGTAGGAAACTTAATTCTCTACAAATAAGGTCTCTTAACATTTTGCCATAGCTCGCTTCGTTTCCGAGATATTTGCAGATCTATCTCAAGGGAAGGGGCCTGACGGACATATTTCGAGATATTTCTTCTTCTTGTTGTTCTTCTTCTGCACAGCTAAACTGGAAGTGGCATTTCCAGCTCGCAACAGTGCAGAGTTATCTCAAAGAAAGGGGCCACGGTGTTTCTGTATCTCTATTATGTTGGTGCAGCTTCGTAACTTTTAAATATCTTGATATATCTCGAGAACTGCGCATCTGATCAAAAAATATCATAGAACATGGAAAGTAGAAAACTTAATTCTCTACAAAAAAGGTCTCTTAACATTTTGCCATAGCTCGCTTCGTTTCCGAGATATTTGCAGATTTATCTCAAGGGAAGGGGCCTGACGGACATATTTCGAGATATTTCGTCTTCTTGTTGTTCTTCTTCTGCACAGCTAAGCTGGAAGTGGCATTTGCAGCTCGCAATAGTGGAGAGTTATCGCAAAGAAAGAGGCCACGGTGTTTCTGCACCTCTATTATGTTGGCGCAGCTTCGGAACTTTTAAATATCTTGATATGTCTCGAGAACTACGCATCTGATCAAAAAATATCATAGAACATAAATTGTAGGAAACATAATTCTCTACAAAAAAGGTCTCTTAACATTTTGCCATAGCTCGCTTCGTTTCCGAGATATTTGCAGATATACCTCAAGGGAAGGGGCCTGACGGACATATTTCGAGATATTTCTTCTTCTTGTTGTTCTTCTTCTGCACAGCTAAGCTGGAAGTGGCATTTACAGCTCGCAATAGTGCAGAGTTATCTCAAAGAAAGGGGCCACGGTGTTTCTGTATCTCTATTATGTTGGTGCGGCTTCGGAACTTTTAAATATCTCGATATATCTCGAAAACTACGCTTCTGATCAAAAAATATCATAGAACGTAAATTGTAGGAAACATAATTCTCTAGAAAAAAGGTCTCTTAACATTTTGCCAAAGCTCGCTTCGTTTCCGAGATATTTGCAGATTTATCTCAAGGGAAGGGGCCTGACGGACATATTTCGAGATATTTCTTCTTCTTCTTGTTCTTCTTCTGCACAGCTAAGCTGGAAGTGGCATTTACAGCTCGCAATAGTGCAGAGTTATCTCAAAGAAAGAGGCCACGGTGTTTCTGTACCTCTATTATGTTGGTGCAGCTTCGGAACTGTTAAATATCTTGATATATCTCGAGAACTACGCACCTGATCGAAAAATATCATAGAACATAAAGAGTAGGAAACTTAATTCTCTACAAAAAAGGTCTCTTAACATTTTGCCATAGCTCGCTTCGTTTCCGAGATATTTGCAGATTTATCTCAAGGGAAGGGGCCTGACGGACATATTTCGAGATATTTCTTCTTCTTGTTGTTCTTCTTCTGCACAGCTAAACTGGAAGTGGCATTTCCAGCTCGCAATAGTGCAGAGTTATCTCAAAGAAAGGGGCCACGGTGTTTCTGTATCTCTATTATGTTGGTGCGGCTTCGGAACTTTTAAATATCTCGATATATCTCGAGAACTACGCATCTGATCAAAAAATATCATAGAACATAAAAAGTAGGAAACTTAATTCTCTACAAATAAAGTCTCTCAACATTTTGCCATAGCTCGCTTCGTTTCCGAGATATTTGCAGATTTATCTCAAGGGAAGGGGCCTGACGGACATATTTCGAGATATTTCTTCTTCTTGTTGTTCTCCTTCTGCATAGCTAAGCTGGAAGTGGCATTTGCGGCTCGCACTAGTGCAGAGTTATCTCAAAGAATGGGGCCACGGTGTTTCTGTATCTCTATTATGTTGGTGCGGCTTCGGAACTTTTAAATATCTTGATATATCTCGAGAACTACGCATCTGATCGAAAAATATCATAGAACATAAAAAGTAGGAAACTTATTTCTCTACAAAAAAGGTCTCTTAACATTTTGCCATAGCTCGCTTCGTTTCCGAGATATTTGCAGATTTATCTCAAGGGAAGGGGACTGACGGACATATTTCGAGATAATTCTTCATCTTGTTGTTCTTCTTCTGCACAGCTAAGCTGGAAGTGGCATTTGCAGCTCGCAGTAGTGCAGAGTTATCTCAAAGAAAGGGGCCACAGTGTTTCTGTATCTCTATTATGTTGGTGCGGCTTCGGAACTTTTAAATACCTTGATATATCTCGAGAACTACGCATCTGATCAAAAAATATCATAGAAGACAAAAAGTAGGAAACTTAATTCTCTACAAATAAGGTCTCTTAACATTTTGCAATAGCTCGCTTCGTTTCCGAGATATTTGCAGATTTATCTCAAGGGAAGGGGCCTGACGGACATATTTCGAGATATTTCTTCTTCTTGTTGTTCTTCTTCTGCACAGCTAAGCTGGAAGTGGCATTTGCAGCTCGCAATAGTGCAGAGTTATCTCAAAGAAAGGGGCCACGGTGTTTCTGTATCACTATTATGTTGGTGCGGCTTCGGAACTTTTAAATATCTTGATATATCTCGAGAACTACTCATCTGATCAAAAAATATCATAGAACATAAAAAGTGGGAAACTTAATTCTCTACAAAAAATGTCTCTTAACATTTTGCCATAGCTCGCTTCGTTTCCGAGATATTTGCAGATTTATCTCGAGGGAAGGGGCCTGACGGACATATTTCGAGATATTTCTTCTTCTTGTTGTTCTTCTTCTGCACAGCTAAGCTGGAAGTGGCATTTGCGGCTCGCACTAGTGCAGAGTTATCTCAAAGAAAGGGGCCACGGTGTTTCTGTATCTCTATTATGTTGGTGCGGATTCGGAACTTTTAAATATCTCGATATATCTCGAAAACTACGCATCTGATCAAATAATATCATAGAACATAAAAAGTAGGAAACTTAATTCTCTACAAATCAGGTCTCTTAACATTTTGCCATAGCTCGCTTCGTTTCCGAGATATTTGCAGATTTATCTCAAGGGAAGGGGCCTGACGGACATATTTCGAGATATTTCGTCTTCTTGTTGTTCTTCTTCTGCACAGCTAAGCTGGAAGTGGCATTTGCAGCTCGCAATAGTGGAGAGTTATCGCAAAGAAAGAGGCCACGGTGTTTCTGCACCTCTATTATGTTGGTGCAGCTTCGGAACTTTTAAATATCTTGATATGTCTCGAGAACTACGCATCTGATCAAAAAATATCATAGAACATAAAAAGTAGGAAACTTAATTCTCTACAAATAAAGTCTCTTAACATTTTGCCATAGCTCGCTTCGTTTCCGAGATATTTGCAGATTTATCTCAAGGGAAGGGGCCTGACGGACATATTTCGAGATATTTCTTCTTCTTGTTGTTCTTCTTCTGCACAGCTAAACTGGAAGTGGCATTTCCAGCTCGCAACAGTGCAGAGTTATCTCAAAGAAAGGGGCCACGGTGTTTCTGTATCTCTATTATGTTGGTGCAGCTTCGGAACTTTTAAATATCTTGATATATCTCGAGAACTGCGCATCTGATCAAAAAATATCATAGAACATAGAAAGTAGAAAACTTAATTCTCTACAAAAAAGGTCTCTTAACATTTTGCCATAGCTCGCTTCGTTTCCGAGATATATGCAGATTTATCTCAAGGGAAGGGGCCTGACGGACATATTTCGAGATATTTCTTCTTCTTGTTGTTCTTCTTCTGCACAGCTAAACTGGAAGTGGCACTTCCAGCTCGCAATAGTGCAGAGTTATCTGAAAGAAAGGGGCCACGGTGTTTCTGTATCTCTATTATGTTGGTGCGGCTTCGGAACTTTTAAATATCTTGATATATCTCGAGAACTGCGCATCTGATCAAAAAATATCATAGAACACAAAAAGTAGGAAACTTAATTCTCTACAAATAAGGTCTTTTAACATTTTGCAATAGCTCGCTTCGTTTCCGAGATATTTGCAGATTTATCTCAAGGGAAGGGGCCTGACGGACATATTTCGAGATATTTCTTCTTCTTGTTGTTCTTCTTCTGCATAGCTAAGCTGGAAGTGGCATTTGCGGCTCGCACTAGTGCAGAGTTATCTCAAAGAAAGGGGCCACGGTGTTTCTGTATCTCTATTATGTTTGTGCGGCTTCGGAACTTGTAAATATCTCGATATATCTCGAAAACTACGCTTCTGATCAAAAAATATCATAGAATACAAAAAGTAGAAAACTTAATTCTCTACAAAAAAGGTCTCTTAACATTTTGCCATAGCTCGCTTCGTTTCCGAGATATATGCAGATTTATCTCAAGGGAAGGGGCCTGACGGACATATTTCGAGATACTTCTTCTTCTTCTTGTTCTTCTTCTGCACAGCTAAACTGGAAGTGGCATTTCCAGCTCGCAACAGTGCAGAGTTATCTCAAAGAAAGGGGCCACGGGGTTTCTGTATCTCTATTATGTTGGTGCGGCTTCGGAACTTTTAAATACCTTGATATATCTCGAGAACTACGCATCTGATCAAATAATATCATAGAACATAAAAAGTAGGAAACTTAATTCTCTGCAAATAAGGTCTCTTAACATTTTGCCATAGCTCGCTTCGTTTCCGAGATATTTGCAGATCTATCTCAAGGGAAGGGGCCTGACGGACATATTTCGAGATATTTCTTCTTCTTGTTGTTCTTCTTCTGCACAGCTCAGCTGGAAGTGGCATTTGCGGCTCGCACTAGTGCAGAGTTATCTCAAAGAAAGGGGCCACGGTGTTTCTGTATCTCTATTATGTTGGTGCGGCTTCGGAACTTTTAAATATCTCGATATATCTCGAAAACTACGCATCTGATCAAAAGATAACATAGAACATAAAAAGTAGGAAACATAATTCTCTACAAAAACGGTCTCTTAACATTGTGCCATAGCTCGCTTCGTTTCCGAGATATTTGCAGATTCAGCTCAAAGGAACGGGCCTGACGGACATATTTCGAGATATTCCTTCTTCTTGTTGTTCTTCTTCTGCACAACTAAGCTGGAAGTGGCATTTGCGGCTCGCACTAGTGCAGAGTTATCTCAAAGAAAGGGGCCACGGTGTTTCTGTATCTCCATTATGTTGGTGCGGCTTCGGAACTTTTAAATATCTTGATATATCTCGAGAACTACGCATCTGATCACAAAATATCATAGAACATAAAAAGTAGGAAACTTAATTCTCTGCAAATAAGGTCTCTTAATATTTTGCCATAGCTCGCTTGGTTTCCGAGATATTTGCAGATTTATCTCAAGGGAAGGGGCCTGACGGACATATTTCGAGATATTTCTTCTTCTTGTTGTTCTTCTTCTGCACAGCTAAACTGGACGTGGCATTTCCAGCTCGCAATAGTGCAGAGTTATCTCAAAGAATGGGGCCACCGTGTTTCTGTATCTCTATTATGTTGTTGCGGCTTCGGAACTTTTAAATATCTCGATATATCTCGAAAACTACGCTTCTGATCAAAAAATATCATAGAACATAAATTGTAGGAAACATAATTCTCTACAAAAAAGGTCTCTTAACATTTTGCCATAGCTCGCTTCGTTTCCGAGATATTTGCGGATATATCTCGAGGGAAGGGGCCTGACGGACATATTTCGAGATATTTCTTCTTCTTGTTGTTCTTCTTCTGCACAGCTAAGCTGGAAGTGGCGTTTGCGGCTCGCACTAGTGCAGTGTTATCTCAAAGAAAGGGGCCACGGTGTTTCTGTATCTCTATTATGTTGGTGCGGCTTCGGAACTTTTAAATATCTCGATATATCTCGAAAACTGCGCTTCTGATCAAAAAATATCATACAACATAAATTGTAGGAAACATAATTCTCTACAAAAAAGGTCTCTTAACATTTTGCCATAGCTCGCTTCGTTTCCGAGATATTTGCAGATATATCTCAAGGGAAGGGGCCTGACGGACATATTTCGAGATATTTCTTCTTCTTGTTGTTCTTCTTCTGCACAGCTCAGCTGGAAGTGGCATTTGCGGCTCGCACTAGTGCAGAGTTATCTCAAAGAAAGGGGCCACGGTGTTTCTGTATCTCTATTATGTTGGTGCGGCTTCGGAACTTTTAAATATCTCGATATATCTCGAAAACTACGCATCTGATCAAAAAATAACATAGAACATAAAAAGTAGGAAACATAATTCCCTACAAAAACGGTCTCTTAACATTGTGCCATAGCTCGCTTCGTTTCCGAGATATTTGCAGATTCAGCTCAAAGGAACGGGCCTGACGGACATATTTCGAGATATTTCTTCTTCTTGTTGTTCTTCTTCTGCACAGCTAAGCTGGAAGTGGCATTTGCGGCTCGCACTAGTGCAGAGTTATCTCAAAGAAAGGGGCCACGGTGTTTCTGTATCTCCATTATGTTGGTGCCGCTTCGGAACTTTTAAATATCTTGATATATCTCGAGAACTGCGCATCTGATCAAAAAATATCATAGAACACAAAAAGTAGGAAACTTAATTCTCTACAAATAAGGTCTCTTAACATTTTGCAATAGCTCGCTTCGTTTCCGAGATATTTGCAGATTTATCTCAAGGGAAGGGGCCTGACGGACATATTTCGAGATATTTCTTCTTCTTGTTGTTCTTCTTCTGCACAGCTAAGCTGGAAGTGGCATTTGCAGCTCGCAATAGTGCAGAGTTATCTCAAAGAAAGGGGCCACGGTGTTTCTGTATCACTATTATGTTGGTGCGGCTTCGGAACTTTTAAATATCTTGATATATCTCGAGAACTACTCATCTGATCAAAAAATATCATAGAACATAAAAAGTAGGAAACTTAATTCTCTACAAAAAATGTCTCTTAACATTTTGCCATAGCTCGCTTCGTTTCCGAGATATTTGCAGATTTATCTCGAGGGAAGGGGCCTGACGGACATATTTCGAGATATTTCTTCTTCTTGTTGTTCTTCTTCTGCACAGCTAAGCTGGAAGTGGCATTTGTGGCTCGCACTAGTGCAGAGTTATCTCAAAGAAAGGGGCCACGGTGTTTCTGTATCTCTATTATGTTGGTGCGGATTCGGAACTTTTAAATATCTCGATATATCTCGAAAACTACGCATCTGATTAAATAATATCATAGAACATAAAAAGTAGGAAACTTAATTCTCTACAAATCAGGTCTCTTAACATTTTGCCATAGCTCGCTTCGTTTCCGAGATATTTGCAGATTTATCTCAAGGGAAGGGGCCTGACGGACATAATTCGAGATATTTCGTCTTCTTGTTGTTCTTCTTCTGCACAGCTAAGCTGGAAGTGGCATTTGCAGCTCGCAATAGTGGAGAGTTATCGCAAAGAAAGAGGCCACGGTGTTTCTGCACCTCTATTATGTTGGTGCAGCTTCGGAACTTTTAAATATCTTGATATGTCTCGAGAACTACGCATCTGATCAAAAAATATCATAGAACATAAAAAGTAGGAAACTTAATTCTCTACAAATAAAGTCTCTTAACATTTTGCCATAGCTCGCTTCGTTTCCGAGATATTTGCAGATTTATCTCAAGGGAAGGAGCCTGACGGACATATTTCGAGATATTTCTTCTTCTTGTTGTTCTTCTTCTGCACAGCTAAGCTGGAAGTGGCATTTGCAGCTCGCAATAGTGCAGAGTTATCTCAAAGAAAGGGGCCACGGTGCTTCTGTATCTCTATTATGTTGGTGCGGCTTCGGAACTTTTAAATATCTTGATGTATCTCGAGAACTACGCATCTGATCAAAAAATATCATAGAACATAAAAAGTAGGAAACTTAATTCTCTACAAATAAAGTCTCTTAACATTTTGCCATAGCTCGCTTCCTTTCCGAGATATTTGCAGATATATCTCAAGGGAAGGGGCCTGACGGACATATTTCGAGATATTTCTTCTTCTTGTTGTTCTTCTTCTGCACAGCTAAGCTGGAAGTGGCATTTGCGGCTCGCACTAGTGCAGAGTTATCTCAAAGAAAGGGGCCACGGTGTTTCTGTATCTCTATTATGTTGGTGCGGCTTCGGAACTTTTAAATATCTCGATATATCTCGAAAACTACGCTTCTGATCAAAAAATATCATAGAACATAAAAAGTAGGAAACTTAATTCTCTACAAAAAATGTCTCTTAACATTTTGCCATAGCTCGCTTCGTTTCCGAGATATTTGCAGATTTATCTCGAGGGAAGGGGCCTGACGGACATATTTCGAGATATTTCTTCTTCTTGTTGTTCTTCTTCTGCACAGCTAAGCTGGAAGTGGCATTTGCGGCTCGCACTAGTGCAGAGTTATCTCAAAGAAAGGGGCCACGGTGTTTCTGTATCTCTATTATGTTGGTGCGGATTCGGAACTTTTAAATATCTCGATATATCTCGAAAACTACGCATCTGATCAAATAATATCATAGAACATAAAAAGTAGGAAACTTAATTCTCTACAAATCAGGTCTCTTAACATTTTGCCATAGCTCGCTTCGTTTCCGAGATATTTGCAGATTTATCTCAAGGGAAGGGGCCTGACGGACATATTTCGAGATATTTCGTCTTCTTGTTGTTCTTCTTCTGCACAGCTAAGCTGGAAGTGGCATTTGCAGCTCGCAATAGTGGAGAGTTATCGCAAAGAAAGAGGCCACGGTGTTTCTGCACCTCTATTATGTTGGTGCAGCTTCGGAACTTTTAAATATCTTGATATGTCTCGAGAACTACGCATCTGATCAAAAAATATCATAGAACATAAAAAGTAGGAAACTTAATTCTCTACAAATAAAGTCTCTTAACATTTTGCCATAGCTCGCTTCGTTTCCGAGATATTTGCAGATTTATCTCAAGGGAAGGGGCCTGACGGACATATTTCGAGATATTTCTTCTTCTTGTTGTTCTTCTTCTGCATAGCTAAGCTGGAAGTGGCATTTGCGGCTCGCACTAGTGCAGAGTTATCTCAAAGAAAGGGGCCACGGTGTTTCTGTATCTCTATTATGTTTGTGCGGCTTCGGAACTTGTAAATATCTCGATATATCTCGAAAACTACGCTTCTGATCAAAAAATATCATAGAATACAAAAAGTAGAAAACTTAATTCTCTACAAAAAAGGTCTCTTAACATTTTGCCATAGCTCGCTTCGTTTCCGAGATATATGCAGATTTATCTCAAGGGAAGGGGCCTGACGGACATATTTCGAGATACTTCTTCTTCTTGTTGTTCTTCTTCTGCACAGCTAAACTGGAAGTGGCATTTCCAGCTCGCAACAGTGCAGAGTTATCTCAAAGAAAGGGGCCACGGGGTTTCTGTATCTCTATTATGTTGGTGCGGCTTCGGAACTTTTAAATATCTTGATATATCTCGAAAACTGCGCTTCTGATCAAAAAATATCATACAACATAAATTGTAGGAAACATAATTCTCTACAAAAAAGGTCTCTTAACATTTTGCCATAGCTCGCTTCGTTTCCGAGATATTTGCAGATATATCTCAAGGGAAGGGGCCTGACGGACATATTTCGAGATATTTCTTCTTCTTGTTGTTCTTCTTCTGCACAGCTCAGCTGGAAGTGGCATTTGCGGCTCGCACTAGTGCAGAGTTATCTCAAAGAAAGGGGCCACGGTGTTTCTGTATCTCTATTATGTTGGTGCGGCTTCGGAACTTTTAAATATCTCGATATATCTCGAAAACTACGCATCTGATCAAAAAATAACATAGAACATAAAAAGTAGGAAACATAATTCTCTACAAAAACGGTCTCTTAACATTGTGCCATAGCTCGCTTCGTTTCCGAGATATTTGCAGATTCAGCTCAAAGGAACGGGCCTGCCGGACATATTTCGAGATATTTCTTCTTCTTGTTGTTCTTCTTCTGCACAGCTAAGCTGGAAGTGGCATTTGCGGCTCGCACTAGTGCAGAGTTATCTCAAAGAAAGGGGCCACGGTGTTTCTGTATCTCCATTATGTTGGTGCGGCTTCGGAACTTTTAAATATCTTGATATATCTCGAGAACTGCGCATCTGATCAAAAAATATCATAGAACACAAAAAGTAGGAAACTTAATTCTCTACAAATAAGGTCTCTTAACATTTTGCAATAGCTCGCTTCGTTTCCGAGATATTTGCAGATTTATCTCAAGGGAAGGGGCCTGACGGACATATTTCGAGATATTTCTTCTTCTTGTTGTTCTTCTTCTGCACAGCTAAGCTGGAAGTGGCATTTGCAGCTCGCAATAGTGCAGAGTTATCTCAAAGAAAGGGGCCACGGTGTTTCTGTATCACTATTATGTTGGTGCGGCTTCGGAACTTTTAAATATCTTGATATATCTCGAGAACTACTCATCTGATCAAAAAATATCATAGAACATAAAAAGTAGGAAACTTAATTCTCTACAAAAAATGTCTCTTAATATTTTGCCATAGCTCGCTTCGTTTCCGAGATATTTGCAGATTTATCTCGAGGGAAGGGGCCTGACGGACATATTTCGAGATATTTCTTCTTCTTGTTGTTCTTCTTCTGCACAGCTAAGCTGGAAGTGGCATTTGCGGCTCGCACTAGTGCAGAGTTATCTCAAAGAAAGGGGCCACGGTGTTTCTGTATCTCTATTATGTTGGTGCGGATTCGGAACTTTTAAATATCTCGATATATCTCGAAAACTACGCATCTGATCAAATAATATCATAGAACATAAAAAGTAGGAAACTTAATTCTCTACAAATCAGGTCTCTTAACATTTTGCCATAGCTCGCTTCGTTTCCGAGATATTTGCAGATTTATCTCAAGGGAAGGGGCCTGACAGACATATTTCGAGATATTTCGTCTTCTTGTTGTTCTTCTTCTGCACAGCTAAACTGGAAGTGGCATTTCCAGCTCGCAACAGTGCAGAGTTATCTCAAAGAAAGGGGCCACGGGGTTTCTGTATCTCTATTATGTTGGTGCGGCTTCGGAACTTTTAAATATCTTGATATATCTCGAGAACTACGCATCTGATCAAAAAATATCATAGAACATAAAAAGTAGGAAACTTAATTCTCTACAAATAAAGTCTCTTAAGATTTTGCCATAGCTCGCTTCGTTTCCGAGATATTTGCAGATTTATCTCAAGGGAAGGGGCCTGACGGACATATTTCGAGATATTTCTTCTTCTTGTTGTTCTTCTTCTGCATAGCTAAGCTGGAAGTGGCATTTGCGGCTCGCACTAGTGCAGAGTTATCTCAAAGAAAGGGGCCACGGGGTTTCTGTATCTCTATTATGTTGGTGCGGCTTCGGAACTTTTAAATATCTTGATATATCTCGAGAACTACGCATCTGATCAAAAAATATCATAGAACATAAAAAGTAGGAAAATTAATTCTCTACAAATAAATTCTCTGAACATTTTGCCATAGCTCGCTTCCTTTCCGAGATATTTGCAGATATATCTCAAGGGAAGGGGCCTGACGGACATATTTCGAGATATTTCTTCTTCTTGTTGTTCTTCTTCTGCACAGCTAAGCTGGTAGTGGCATTTGCGGCTCGCACTAGTGCAGAGTTATCTCAAAGAAAGGGGCCACGGTGTTTCTGTATCTCTATTATGTTGGTGCGGCTTCGGAACTTTTAAATATCTCGATATATCTCGAAAACTACGCTTCTGATCAAAAAATATCATAGAACATAAATTGTAGGAAACATAATTCTCTACAAAAAAGGTCTCTTAACATTTTGCCATAGCTCGCTTCGTTTCCGAGATATTTGCAGATATACCTCAAGGGAAGGGGCCTGACGGACATATTTCGAGATATTTCTTCTTCTTGTTGTTCTTCTTCTGCACAGCTAAGCTGGAAGTGGCATTTACAGCTCGCAATAGTGCAGAGTTATCTCAAAGAAAGGGGCCACGGTGTTTCTGTATCTCTATTATGTTTGTGCGGCTTCGGAACTTGTAAATATCTCGATATATCTCGAAAACTACGCTTCTGATCAAAAAATATCATAGAATACAAAAAGTAGAAAACTTAATTCTCTACAAAAAAGGTCTCTTAACATTTTGCCATAGCTCGCTTCGTTTCCGAGATATATGCAGATTTATCTCAAGGGAAGGGGCCTGACGGATATATTTCGAGATACTTCTTCTTCTTGTTGTTCTTCTTCTGCACAGCTAAACTGGAAGTGGCATTTCCAGCTCGCAACAGTGCAGAGTTATCTCAAAGAAAGGGGCCACGGGGTTTCTGTATCTCTATTATGTTGGTGCGGCTTCGGAACTTTTAAATATCTTGATATATCTCGAAAACTGCGCTTCTGATCAAAAAAAATCATACAACATAAATTGTAGGAAACATAATTCTCTACAAATAAAGTCTCTTAACATTTTGCCATAGCTCGCTTCGTTTCCGAGATATTTGCAGATATATCTCAAGGGAAGGGGCCTGACGGACATATTTCGAGATATTTCTTCTTCTTGTTGTTCTTCTTCTGCACAGCTCAGCTGGAAGTGGCATTTGCGGCTCGCACTAGTGCAGAGTTATCTCAAAGAAAGGGGCCACGGTGTTTCTGTATCTCTATTATGTTGGTGCGGCTTCGGAACTTTTAAATATCTCGATATATCTCGAAAACTACGCATCTGATCAAAAAATAACATAGAACATAAAAAGTAGGAAACATAATTCTCTACAAAAACGGTCTCTTAACATTGTGCCATAGCTCGCTTCGTTTCCGAGATATTTGCAGATTCAGCTCAAAGGAACGGGCCTGACGGACATATTTCGAGATATTTCTTCTTCTTGTTGTTCTTCTTCTGCACAGCTAAGCTGGAAGTGGCATTTGCGGCTCGCACTAGTGCAGAGTTATCTCAAAGAAAGGGGCCACGGTGTTTCTGTATCTCCATTATGTTGGTGCGGCTTCGGAACTTTTAAATATCTTGATATATCTCGAGAACTACGCATCTGATCAAAAAATATCATAGAACATAAAAAGTAGGAAACTTAATTCTCTACAAATAAGGTCTCTTAATATTTTGCCATAGCTCGCTTGGTTTCCGAGATATTTGCAGATTTATCACAAGGGAAGGGGCCTGACGGACATATTTCGAGATATTTCTTCTTCTTGTTGTTCTTCTTCTGCACAGCTAAACTGGACGTGGCATTTCCAGCTCGCAATAGTGCAGAGTTATCTGAAAGAATGGGGCCACCGTGTTTCTGTATCTCTATTATGGTGTTGCGGCTTCGGAACTTTTAAATATCTCGATATATCTCGAAAACTACGCTTCTGATCAAAAAATATCATACAACATAAATTGTAGGAGACATAATTCTCTACAGAAAAGGTCTCTTAACATTTTGACATAGCTCGCTTCGTTTCCGAGATATTTGCAGATTTATCTCAAGGGAAGGGGCCTGACGGACATATTTCGAGATATTTCGTCTTCTTGTTGTTCTTCTTCTGCACAGCTAAGCTGGAAGTGCCATTTGCAGCTCGCAATAGTGGAGAGTTATCGCAAAGAAAGAGGCCACGGTGTTTCTGCACCTCTATTATGTTGGTGCAGCTTCGGAACTTTTAAATATCTTGATATGTCTCGAGAACTACGCATCTGATCAAAAAATATCATAGAACATAAAAAGTAGGAAACTTAATTCTCTACAAATAAAGTCTCTTAACATTTTGCCATAGCTCGCTTCGTTTCCGAGATATTTGCAGATTTATCTCAAGGGAAGGGGCCTGACGGACATATTTCGAGATATTTCTTCTTCTTGTTGTTCTTCTTCTGCACAGCTAAGCTGGAAGTGGCATTTGCAGCTCGCAATAGTGCAGAGTTATCTCAAAGAAAGGGGCCACGGTGCTTCTGTATCTCTATTATGTTGGTGCGGCTTCGGAACTTTTAAATATCTTGATGTATCTCGAGAACTACGCATCTGATCAAAAAATATCATAGAACATAAAAAGTAGGAAACTTAATTCTCAACAAATAAAGTCTCTTACCATTTTGCCATAGCTCGCTTCGTTTCCGAGATATTTGCAGATTTATCTCAAGGGAAGGGGCCTGACGGACATATTTCGAGATATTTCTTCTTCTTGTTGTTCTTCTTCTGCACAGCTAAACTGGAAGTGGCATTTCCAGCTCGCAACAGTGCAGAGTTATCTCAAAGAAAGGGGCCACGGGGTTTCTGTATCTCTATTATGTTGGTGCGGCTTCGGAACTTTTAAATATCTTGATATATCTCGAGAACTACGCATCTGATCAAAAAATATCATAGAACATAAAAAGTAGGAAACTTAATTCTCTACAAATAAAGTCTCTTAAGATTTTGCCATAGCTCGCTTCGTTTCCGAGATATTTGCAGATTTATCTCAAGGGAAGGGGCCTGACGGACATATTTCGAGATATTTCTTCTTCTTGTTGTTCTTCTTCTGCATAGCTAAGCTGGAAGTGGCATTTGCGGCTCGCACTAGTGCAGAGTTATCTCAAAGAAAGGGGCCACGGGGTTTCTGTATCTCTATTATGTTGGTGCGGCTTCGGAACTTTTAAATATCTTGATATATCTCGAGAACTACGCATCTGATCAAAAAATATCATAGAACATAAAAAGTAGGAAAATTAATTCTCTACAAATAAATTCTCTGAACATTTTGCCATAGCTCGCTTCCTTTCCGAGATATTTGCAGATATATCTCAAGGGAAGGGGCCTGACGGACATATTTCGAGATATTTCTTCTTCTTGTTGTTCTTCTTCTGCACAGCTAAGCTGGAAGTGGCATTTGCGGCTCGCACTAGTGCAGAGTTATCTCAAAGAAAGGGGCCACGGTGTTTCTGTATCTCTATTATGTTGGTGCGGCTTCGGAACTTGTAAATATCTCGATATATCTCGAAAACTACGCTTCTGATCAAAAAATATCATAGAATACAAAAAGTAGAAAACTTAATTCTCTACAAAAAAGGTCTCTTAACATTTTGCCATAGCTCGCTTCGTTTCCGAGATATATGCAGATTTATCTCAAGGGAAGGGGCCTGACGGATATATTTCGAGATACTTCTTCTTCTTGTTGTTCTTCTTCTGCACAGCTAAACTGGAAGTGGCATTTCCAGCTCGCAACAGTGCAGAGTTATCTCAAAGAAAGGGGCCACGGGGTTTCTGTATCTCTATTATGTTGGTGCGGCTTCGGAACTTTTAAATATCTTGATATATCTCGAAAACTGCGCTTCTGATCAAAAAATATCATACAACATAAATTGTAGGAAACATAATTCTCTACAAATAAAGTCTCTTAACATTTTGCCATAGCTCGCTTCGTTTCCGAGATATTTGCAGATTTATCTCAAGGGAAGGGGCCTGACGGACATATTTCGAGATATTTCTTCTTCTTGTTGTTCTTCTTCTGCACAGCTAAACTGGAAGTGGCATTTCCAGCTCGCAACAGTGCAGAGTTATCTCAAAGAAAGGGGCCACGGGGTTTCTGTATCTCTATTATGTTGGTGCGGCAGCGGAACTTTTAAATATCTTGATATATCTGGAGAACTACGCATCTGATCTAAAAATATCATAGAACATAAAAAGTAGGAAACTTAATTCTCTACAAATAAAGTCTCTTAACATTTTGCCATAGCTCGCTTCGTTTCCGAGATATTTGCAGATTTATCTCAAGGGAAGGGGCCTGACGGACATATTTCGAGATATTTCTTCTTCTTGTTGTTCTTCTTCTGCATAGCTAAGCTGGAAGTGGCATTTGCGGCTCGCAACAGTGCAGAGTTATCTCAAAGAAAGGGGCCACGGGGTTTCTGTATCTCTATTATGTTGGTGCGGCTTCGGAACTTTTAAATATCTTGATATATCTCGAAAACTGCGCTTCTGATCAAAAAATATCATACAACATAAATTGTAGGAAACATAATTCTCTACAAAAAAGGTCTCTTAACATTTTGCCATAGCTCGCTTCGTTTCCGAGATATTTGCAGATATATCTCAAGGGAAGGGGCCTGACGGACATATTTCGAGATATTTCTTCTTCTTGTTGTTCTTCTTCTGCACAGCTCAGCTGGAAGTGGCATTTGCGGCTCGCACTAGTGCAGAGTTATCTCAAAGAAAGGGGCCACGGTGTTTCTGTATCTCTATTATGTTGGTGCGGCTTCGGAACTTTTAAATATCTCGATATATCTCGAAAACTACGCATCTGATCAAAAAATAACATAGAACATAAAAAGTAGGAAACATAATTCTCTACAAAAACGGTCTCTTAACATTGTGCCATAGCTCGCTTCGTTTCCGAGATATTTGCAGATTCAGCTCAAAGGAACGGGCCTGACGGACATATTTCGAGATATTTCTTCTTCTTGTTGTTCTTCTTCTGCACAGCTAAGCTGGAAGTGGCATTTGCGGCTCGCACTAGTGCAGAGTTATCTCAAAGAAAGGGGCCACGGTGTTTCTGTATCTCCATTAGGTTGGTGCGGCTTCGGAACTTTTAAATATCTTGATATATCTCGAGAACTACGCATCTGATCAAAAAATATCATAGAACATAAAAAGTAGGAAACTTAATTCTCTACAAATAAGGTCTCTTAATATTTTGCCATAGCTCGCTTGGTTTCCGAGATATTTGCAGATTTATCACAAGGGAAGGGGCCTGACGGACATATTTCGAGATATTTCTTCTTCTTGTTGTTCTTCTTCTGCACAGCTAAACTGGACGTGGCATTTCCAGCTCGCAATAGTGCAGAGTTATCTGAAAGAATGGGGCCACCGTGTTTCTGTATCTCTATTATGGTGTTGCGGCTTCGGAACTTTTAAATATCTCGATATATCTCGAAAACTACGCTTCTGATCAAAAAATATCATACAACATAAATTGTAGGAGACATAATTCTCTACAGAAAAGGTCTCTTAACATTTTGCCATAGCTCGCTTCGTTTCCGAGATATTTGCGGATATATCTCGAGGGAAGGGGCCTGACGGACATATTTCGAGATATTTCTTCTTCTTGTTGTTCTTCTTCTGCACAGCTAAGCTGGAAGTGGCATTTGCGGCTCGCACTAGTGCAGTGTTATCTCAAAGAAAGGGGCCACGGTGTTTCTGTATCTCTATTATGTTGGTGCGGCTTCGGAACTTTTAAATATCTCGATATATCTCGAAAACTGCGCTTCTGATCAAAAAATATCATACAACATAAATTGTAGGAAACATAATTCTCTACAAAAAAGGTCTCTTAACATTTTGCCATAGCTCGCTTCGTTTCCGAGATATTTGCAGATATATCTCAAGGGAGGGGGCCTGACGGACATATTTCGAGATATTTCTTCTTCTTGTTGTTCTTCTTCTGCACAGCTCAGCTGGAAGTGGCATTTGCGGCTCGCACTAGTGCAGAGTTATCTCAAAGAAAGGGGCCACGGTGTTTCTGTATCTCTATTATGTTGGTGCGGCTTCGGAACTTTTAAATATCTCGATATATCTCGAAAACTACGCATCTGATCAAAAAATAACATAGAACATAAAAAGTAGGAAACATAATTCTCTACAAAAACGGTCTCTTAACATTGTGCCATAGCTCGCTTCGTTTCCGAGATATTTGCAGATTCAGCTCAAAGGAACGGGCCTGACGGACATATTTCGAGATATTTCTTCTTCTTGTTGTTCTTCTTCTGCACAGCTAAGCTGGAAGTGGCATTTGCGGCTCGCACTAGTGCAGAGTTATCTCAAAGAAAGGGGCCACGGGGTTTCTGTATCTCTATTATGTTGGTGCGGCTGCGGAACTTTTAAATATCTTGATATATCTGGAGAACTACGCATCTGATCAAAAAATATCATAGAACATAAAAAGTAGGAAACTTAATTCTCTACAAATAAAGTCTCTTAACATTTTGCCATAGCTCGCTTCGTTTCCGAGATATTTGCAGATTTATCTCAAGGGAAGGGGCCTGACGGACATATTTCGAGATATTTCTTCTTCTTGTTATTCTTCTTCTGCATAGCTAAGCTGGAAGTGGCATTTGCGGCTCGCACTAGTGCAGAGTTATCTCAAAGAAAGGGGCCACGGTGTTTCTGTATCTCTATTATGTTTGTGCGGCTTCGGAACTTGTAAATATCTCGATATATCTCGAAAACTACGCTTCTGATCAAAAAATATCATAGAATACAAAAAGTAGAAAACTTAATTCTCTACAAAAAAGGTCTCTTAACATTTTGCCATAGCTCGCTTCGTTTCCGAGATATATGCAGATTTATCTCAAGGGAAGGGGCCTGACGGATATATTTCGAGATACTTCTTCTTCTTGTTGTTCTTCTTCTGCACAGCTAAACTGGAAGTGGCATTTCCAGCTCGCAACAGTGCAGAGTTATCTCAAAGAAAGGGGCCACGGGGTTTCTGTATCTCTATTATGTTGGTGCGGCTTCGGAACTTTTAAATATCTTGATATATCTCGAAAACTGCGCTTCTGATCAAAAAATATCATACAACATAAATTGTAGGAAACATAATTCTCTACAAATAAAGTCTCTTAACATTTTGCCATAGCTCGCTTCGTTTCCGAGATATTTGCAGATTTATCTCAAGGGAAGGGGCCTGACGGACATATTTCGAGATATTTCTTCTTCTTGTTGTTCGTCCTCTGCACAGCTAAACTGGAAGTGGCATTTCCAGCTCACAACAGTGCAGAGTTATCTCAAAGAAAGGGGCCACGGGGTTTCTGTATCTCTATTATGTTGGTGCGGCAGCGGAACTTTTAAATATCTTGATATATCTGGAGAACTACGCATCTGATCAAAAAATATCATAGAACATAAAAAGTAGGAAACTTAATTCTCTACAAATAAAGTCTCTTAACATTTTGCCATAGCTCGCTTCGTTTCCGAGATATTTGCAGATTTATCTCAAGGGAAGGGGCCTGACGGACATATTTCGAGATATTTCTTCTTCTTGTTATTCTTCTTCTGCATAGCTAAGCTGGAAGTGGCATTTGCGGCTCGCACTAGTGCAGAGTTATCTCAAAGAAAGGGGCCACGGTGTTTCTGTATCTCTATTATGTTTGTGCGGCTTCGGAACTTGTAAATATCTCGATATATCTCGAAAACTACGCATCTGATCAAATAATATCATAGAACATAAAAAGTAGGAAACTTAATTCTCTACAAATCAGGTCTCTTAACATTTTGCCATAGCTCGCTTCGTTTCCGAGATATTTGCAGATTTATCTCAAGGGAAGGGGCCTGACGGACATATTTCGAGATATTTCGTCTTCTTGTTGTTCTTCTTCTGCACAGCTAAGCTGGAAGTGGCATTTGCAGCTCGCAATAGTGGAGAGTTATCGCAAAGAAAGAGGCCACGGTGTTACTGCACCTCTATTATGTTGGTGCAGCTTCGGAACTTTTAAATATCTCGATATGTCTCGAGAACTACGCATCTGATCAAAAAATATCATAGAACATAAAAAGTAGGAAACTTAATTCTCTACAAATAAAGTCTCTTAACATTTTGCCATAGCTCGCTTCGTTTCCGAGATATTTGCAGATTTATCTCAAGGGAAGGGGCCTGACGGACATATTTCGAGATATTTCTTCTTCTTGTTGTTCTTCTTCTGCACAGCTAAGCTGGAAGTGGCATTTGCAGCTCGCAATAGTGCAGAGTTATCTCAAAGAAAGGGGCCACGGTGCTTCTGTATCTCTATTATGTTGGTGCGGCTTCGGAACTTTTAAATATCTTGATGTATCTCGAGAACTACGCATCTGATCAAAAAATATCATAGAACATAAAAAGTAGGAAACTTAATTCTCAACAAATAAAGTCTCTTAACATTTTGCCATAGCTCGCTTCGTTTCCGAGATATTTGCAGATTTATCTCAAGGGAAGGGGCCTGACGGACATATTTCGAGATATTTCTTCTTCTTGTTGTTCTTCTTCTGCACAGCTAAACTGGAAGTGGCATTTCCAGCTCGCAACAGTGCAGAGTTATCTCAAAGAAAGGGGCCACGGGGTTTCTGTATCTCTATTATGTTGGTGCGGCTTCGGAACTTTTAAATATCTTGATATATCTCGAGAACTACGCATCTGATCAAAAAATATCATAGAACATAAAAAGTAGGAAACTTAATTCTCTACAAATAAAGTCTCTTAACATTTTGCCATAGCTCGCTTCGTTTCCGAGATATTTGCAGATTTATCTCAAGGGAAGGGGCCTGACGGACATATTTCGAGATATTTCTTCTTCTTGTTGTTCTTCTTCTGCACAGCTAAACTGGAAGTGGCATTTCCAGCTCGCAACAGTGCAGAGTTATCTCAAAGAAAGGGGCCACGGGGTTTCTGTATCTCTATTATGTTGGTGCGGCTTCGGAACTTTTAAATATCTTGATATATCTCGAGAACTACGCATCTGATCAAAAAATATCATAGAACATAAAAAGTAGGAAAATTAATTCTCTACAAATAAATTCTCTGAACATTTTGCCATAGCTCGCTTCCTTTCCGAGATATTTGCAGATATATCTCAAGGGAAGGGGCCTGACGGACATATTTCGAGATATTTCTTCTTCTTGTTGTTCTTCTTCTGCACAGCTAAGCTGGAAGTGGCATTTGCGGCTCGCACTAGTGCAGAGTTATCTCAAAGAAAGGGGCCACGGTGTTTCTGTATCTCTATTATGTTGGTGCGGCTTCGGAACTTTTAAATATCTCGATATATCTCGAAAACTACGCTTCTGATCAAAAAATATCATAGAACATAAATTGTAGGAAACATAATTCTCTACAAAAAAGGTCTCTTAACATTTTGCCATAGCTCGCTTCGTTTCCGAGATATTTGCAGATATACCTCAAGGGAAGGGGCCTGACGGACATATTTCGAGATATTTCTTCTTCTTGTTGTTCTTCTTCTGCACAGCTAAGCTGGAAGTGGCATTTACAGCTCGCAATAGTGCAGAGTTATCTCAAAGAAAGGGGCCACGGTGTTTCTGTATCTCTATTATGTTGGTGCGGCTTCGGAACTTTTAAATATCTCGATATATCTCGAAAACTACGCTTCTGATCAAAAAATATCATAGAACGTAAATTGTAGGAAACATAATTCTCTACAAAAAAGGTCTCTTAACATTTTGCCATAGCTCGCTTCGTTTCCGAGATATTTGCAGATTTATCTCAAGGGAAGGGGCCTGACGGACATATTTCGAGATATTTCTTCTTCTTCTTGTTCTTCTTCTGCACAGCTAAACTGGAAGTGGCATTTCCAGCTCGCAACAGTGCAGAGTTATCTCAAAGAAAGGGGCCACGGGGTTTCTGTATCTCTATTATGTTGGTGCGGCTTCGGAACTTTTAAATATCTTGATATATCTCGAGAACTACGCATCTGATCAAAAAATATCATAGAACATAAAAAGTAGGAAACTTAATTCTCTACAAATAAAGTCTCTTAACATTTTGCCATAGCTCGCTTCGTTTCCGAGATATTTGCAGATTTATCTCAAGGGAAGGGGCCTGACGGACATATTTCGAGATATTTCTTCTTCTTGTTGTTCTTCTTCTGCACAGCTAAACTGGAAGTGGCATTTCCAGCTCGCAACAGTGCAGAGTTATCTCAAAGAAAGGGGCCACGGGGTTTCTGTATCTCTATTATGTTGGTGCGGCTTCGGAACTTTTAAATATCTTGATATATCTCGAGAACTACGCATCTGATCAAAAAATATCATAGAACATAAAAAGTAGGAAAATTAATTCTCTACAAATAAATTCTCTGAACATTTTGCCATAGCTCGCTTCCTTTCCGAGATATTTGCAGATATATCTCAAGGGAAGGGGCCTGACGGACATATTTCGAGATATTTCTTCTTCTTGTTGTTCTTCTTCTGCACAGCTAAGCTGGAAGTGGCATTTGCGGCTCGCACTAGTGCAGAGTTATCTCAAAGAAAGGGGCCACGGTGTTTCTGTATCTCTATTATGTTGGTGCGGCTTCGGAACTTTTAAATATCTCGATATATCTCGAAAACTACGCTTCTGATCAAAAAATATCATAGAACATAAATTGTAGGAAACATAATTCTCTACAAAAAAGGTCTCTTAACATTTTGCCATAGCTCGCTTCGTTTCCGAGATATTTGCAGATATACCTCAAGGGAAGGGGCCTGACGGACATATTTCGAGATATTTCTTCTTCTTGTTGTTCTTCTTCTGCACAGCTAAGCTGGAAGTGGCATTTACAGCTCGCAATAGTGCAGAGTTATCTCAAAGAAAGGGGCCACGGTGTTTCTGTATCTCTATTATGTTGGTGCGGCTTCGGAACTTTTAAATATCTCGATATATCTCGAAAACTACGCTTCTGATCAAAAAATATCATAGAACGTAAATTGTAGGAAACATAATTCTCTACAAAAAAGGTCTCTTAACATTTTGCCATAGCTCGCTTCGTTTCCGAGATATTTGCAGATTTATCTCAAGGGAAGGGGCCTGACGGACATATTTCGAGATATTTCTTCTTCTTCTTGTTCTTCTTCTGCACAGCTAAACTGGAAGTGGCATTTCCAGCTCGCAACAGTGCAGAGTTATCTCAAAGAAAGGGGCCACGGGGTTTCTGTATCTCTATTATGTTGGTGCGGCTGCGGAACTTTTAAATATCTTGATATATCTCGAGAACTACGCATCTGATCAAAAAATATCATAGAACATAAAAAGTAGGAAACTTAATTCTCTACAAATAAAGTCTCTTAACATTTTGCCATAGCTCGCTTCGTTTCCGAGATATTTGCAGATTTATCTCAAGGGAAGGGGCCTGACGGACATATTTCGAGATATTTCTTCTTCTTGTTGTTCTTCTTCTGCATAGCTAAGCTGGAAGTGGCATTTGCGGCTCGCACTAGTGCAGAGTTATCTCAAAGAAAGGGGCCACGGTGTTTCTGTATCTCTATTATGTTTGTGCGGCTTCGGAACTTGTAAATATCTCGATATATCTCGAAAACTACGCTTCTGATCAAAAAATATCATAGAATACAAAAAGTAGAAAACTTAATTCTCTACAAAAAAGGTCTCTTAACATTTTGCCATAGCTCGCTTCCTTTCCGAGATATTTGCAGATATATCGCAAGGGAAGGGGCCTGACGGACATATTTCGAGATATTTCTTCTTCTTGTTGTTCTTCTTCTGCACAGCTAAGCTGGAAGTGGCATTTGCGGTTCGCACTAGTGCAGAGTTATCTCAAAGAAAGGTGCCACGGTGCTTCTGTATCTCTATTATGTTGGTGCGGCTTCGGAACTTTTAAATATCTTGATATATCTCGAGAACTACGCATCTGATCAAAAAATATTATAGAACATGAAAAGTAGGAAACTTAATTCCCTACAAAAAAGGTCTCTTATCATTTTCCCATAGCTGGCATCGTTTCCGAGATATTTGCAGATTTACCTCAACGGAAGGGGCCTGACGGACATATTTCGAGATATTTCTTCTTCTTGTTGTTCTTCTTCTGCACAGCTAAACTGGAAGTGGCATTTCCAGCTCGCAATAGTGCAGAGTTATCTCAAAGAAAGGGGCCACGGTGTTTCTGTATCTCTATTATGTTGGTGCGGCTTCGGAACTTTTAAATATCTTGATATATCTCGAGAACTACGCATCTGATCAAAAAATATCATAGAACATAAAAAGTAGGAAACTTAATTCTCTACAAATAAAGTCTCTTAACATTTTGCCACAGCTCGCTTCGTTTCCGAGATATTTGCAGATTTATCTCAAGGGAAGGGGCTGACGGACATATTTCGAGATATTTCTTCTTCTTGTTGTTCTTCTTCTGCACAGCTAAGCTGGAAGTGGCATTTGCGGCTCGCACTAGTGCAGAGTTATCTCAAAGAAAGGGGCCACGGTGTTTCTGTATCTCTATTATGTTGGTGCGGCTTCGGAACTTTTAAATATCTCGATATATCTCGAAAACTGCGCTTCTGATCACAAAATATCATAGAACATAAAAAGTAGGAAACTTAATTCTCTACAAAAAAGGTCTCTTAACATTTTGCCATAGCTCGCTTCGTTTCCGAGATATTTGCAGATTTATCTCTAGGGAAGGGGCCTGACGGACATATTTCGAGATATTTCTTCTTCTTGTTGTTCTTCTTCTGCACAGCTAAGCTGGAAGTGGCATTTGCAGCTCGCAATAGTGCAGAATTATCTCAAAGAAAGGTGCCACGGTGCTTCTGTATCTCTATTATGTTGGTGCGGCTTCGGAACTTTTAAATATCTTGATATATCGCGAGAACTACGCATCTGATCAAAAAATATCATAGAACATAAAAAGTAGGAAACTTAATTCTCTACAAAAAAGGTCTCTTAACATTTTGCCATAGCTCGCTTCGCTTCCGAGATATTTGCAGATATATCTCAAGGGAAGGGGCCTGACGGACATATTTCGAGATATTTCTTCTTCTTGTTGTTCTTCTTCTGCACAGCTAAGCTGGAAGTGGCATTTGCAGCTCGCAATAGTGCAGAGTTATCTCAAAGAAAGGGGCCACGGTGTTTCTGTATCTCTATTATGTTGGTGCGGCTTCGGAACTTTTAAATATCTCGATATATCTCGAAAACTACGCTTCTGATCAAAAAATATCATAGAGCATAAATTGTAGGAAACATAATTCTCTACAAAAAAGGTCTCTTAACATTTTGCCATAGCTCGCTTCGTTTCCGAGATATTTGCAGATATATCACAAGGGAAGGGGCCTGACGGACATATTTCGAGATATTTCTTCTTCTTGTTGTTCTTCTTCTGCACAGCTAAGCTGGAAGTGGCATTTACAGCTCGCAATAGGGCAGAGTTATCTCAAAGAAAGGGGCCACGGTGTTTCTGTATCTCTATTATGTTGGTGCGGCTTCGGAACTTTTAAATATCTTGATATATCTCGAGAACTACGCATCTGATCAAAAAATATCATAGAACATAAAAAGTAGGAAACCTAATTCTCTACAAAAAAGGTCTCTTAACATTTTGCCATAGCTCCCTTCGTTTCCGAGATATTTGCAGATTTATCTCAAGGGAAGGGGCCAGACGGACATATTTCGAGATATTTCTTCTTCTTGTTGTTCTTCTTCTGCACAGCTAAACTGGAAGTGGCATTTCCAGCTCGCAATAGTGCAGAGTTATCTCAAAGAAAGGGGCCACGGTGTTTCTGTATCCCTATTATGTTGGTGCGGCTTCGGAACTTTTAAATATCTTGATATATCTCGAGAACTACGCATCTGATCAAAAAATATCATAGAACATAAAAAGTAGGAAACTTAATTCTCTACAAATAAAATCTCTTAACATTTTGCCATAGCTCGCTTCGTTTCCGAGATATTTGCAGATTTATCTCAAGGGAAGGGGCTGACGGACATATTTCGAGATATTTCTTCTTCTTGTTGTTCTTCTTCTGCACAGCTAAGCTGGAAGTGGCATTTGCGGCTCGCACTAGTGCAGAGTTATCTCAAAGAAAGGGGCTACGGTGTTTCTGTATCTCTAGTATGTTGGTGCGGCTTCGGAACTTTTAAATATCTCGATATATCTCGAAAACTACGCTTCTGATCACAAAATATCATACAACATAAAAAGTAGGAAACTTAATTGTCTACAAAAAAGGTCACTTAACATTGTGCCATAACTCGCTTCGTTTCCGAGATATTTGCAGATTTATCTCATGGGAAGGGGCCTGACGGACATATTTCGAGATATTTCTTCTTCTTGTTGTTCTTCTTCTGCACAGCTAAGCTGGAAGTGGCATTTGCAGCTCGCAATAGTGCAGAGTTATCTCAAAGAAAGGGGCCACGGTGTTTCTGTATCTCTATTATGTTGGTGCGGCTTCGGAACTTTTAAATATCCTGATATATCTCGAGAACTACGCATCTGATCAAAAAATATCATAGAACATAAAAAGTAGGAAACTTAATTCTCTACAAAAAAGGTCTCTTAACATTTTGCCATAGCTCGCTTCGTTTCCGAGATATTTGCAGATTTATCTCAAGGGAAGGGGCCAGACGGACATATTTCGAGATATTTCTTCTTCTTGTTGTTCTTCTTCTGCACAGCTAAGCTGGAGATGGCATTTGCGGCTCGCACTAGTGCAGAGTTATCTCAAAGAAAGGGGCCACGGTGTTTCTGTATCTCTATGTTGGTGCGGCTTCGGAACTTTTAAATATCTCGATATATCTCGAAAACTACGCTTCTGATCAAAAAATATCATAGAACATAAAAAGTAGGAAACTTAATTGTCTACAAAAAAGGTCACTAAACATTGTGCCATAACTCGCTTCGTTTCCGAGATATTTGCAGATTTATCTCATGGGAAGGGGCCTGACGGACATATTTCGAGATATTTCTTCTTCTTGTTGTTCTTCTTCTGCACAGCTAAGCTGGAAACGGCATTTGCGGCTCGCACTAGTGCAGAGTTATCTCAAAGAAAGGGGCCACGGTGTTTCTGTATCTCTATTATGTTGGTGCGGCTCCGGAACTTTTAAATATCTCGATATATCTCGAAAACTACGCATCTGATCAAAAAATATCATAGAACATAAAAAGTAGGAAACATAATTCTCTACAAAAAAGGTCTCTTAACATTGTGCCATAGCTCGCTTCGTTTCCGAGATATTTGCAGATTCAGCTCAAAGGAACGGGCCTGACGGACATATTTCGAGATATTTCTTCTTCTTGTTGTTCTTCTTCTGCACAGCTAAGCTGGAAGTGGCATTTGCGGCTCGCACTAGTGCAGAGTTATCTCAAAGAAAGGGGCCACGGTGTTTCTGTATCTCCATTATGTTGGTGCGGCTTCGGAACTTTCAAATATCTTGATATATCTCGAGAACTACGCATCTGATCAAAAAATATCATAGAACATAAAAAGTAGGAAACATAATTCTCTCCAAAAAGGTCTCTTAACATTTTGCCATAGCTCGCTTCGTTTCCGAGATATTTGCAGATTTATCTCAAGGGAAGGGGCCAGACGGACATATTTCGAGATATTTCTTCTTCTTGTTGTTCTTCTTCTGCACAGCTAATCTGGAAATGGCATTTGCGGCTCGCACTAGTGCAGAGTTATCTCAAAGAAAGGGGCCACGGTGTTTCTGTATCTCTATTATGTTGGTGCGGCTCCGGAACTTTTAAATATCTCGATATATCTCGAAAACTACGCATCTGATCAAAAAATATCATAGAACATAAAAAGTAGGAAACATAATTCTCTACAAAAAAGGTCTGTTAACATTGTGCCATAGCTCGCTTCGTTTCCGAGATATTTGCAGATTCAGCTCAAAGGAACGGGCCTGACGGACATATTTCGAGATATTTCTTCTTCTTGTTGTTCTTCTTCTGCACAGCTAAGCTGGAAGTGGCATTTGCGGCTCGCACTAGTGCAGAGTTATCTCAAAGAAAGGGGCCATGGTGTTTCTGTATCTCCATTATGTTGGTGCGGCTTCGGAACTTTCAAATATCTTGATATATCTCGAGAACTACGCATCTGATCAAAAAATATCATAGAACATAAAAAGTAGGAAACTTAATTCTCTACAAATAAGGTCTCTTAATATTTGGCCATAGCTCGCTTCGTTTCCGAGATATTTGCAGATTTATCTCAAGGGAAGGGGCCTGACGGACATATTTCGAGATATTTCTTCTTCTTGTTGTTCTTCTTCTGCACAGCTAAACTGGAAGTGGCATTTCCAGCTCGCAACAGTGCAGAGTTATCTCAAAGAAAGGGGCCACGGGGTTTCTGTATCTCTATTATGTTGGTGCGGCTTCGGAACTTTTAAATATCTTGATATATCTCGAGAACTACGCATCTGATCAAAAAATATTATAGAACATGAAAAGTAGGAAACTTAATTCTCTACAAAAAAGGTCTCTTATCATTTTCCCATAGCTGGCATCGTTTCCGAGATATTTGCAGATTTAGCTCAACGGAAGGGGCCTGACGGACATATTCCGAGGTATTTCTTCTTCTTGTTGTTCCTCTTCTGCACAGCTTAGCTGGAAGTGGCTTTTGCAGCTCGCAATAGTGCAGAGTTATCTCAAAGAAAGAGGCCACGGTGTTTCTGTACCTCTATTATGTTGGTGCAGCTTCGGGACATTTAAATATCTTGATATATCTCGAGAACTACGCATCTGATCAAAAAATATCATAGACCATAAAAAGTAGGAAACTTAATTCTCTACAAATAAAGTCTCTTAACATTTTGCCATAGCTCGCTTCGTTTCCGAGATATTTGCAGATTTATCTCAAGGGAAGGGGCCTGACGGACATAATTCGAGATATTTCTTCTTCTTGTTGTTCTTCTTCTGCACAGCTAAGCTGGAAGTGGCATTTGCGGCTCGCACTAGTGCAGAGTTATCTCAAAGAAAGGGGCCACGGTGTTTCTGTATCTCCATTATGTTGGTGCGGCTTCGGAACTTTCAAATATCTTGATATATCTCGGGAACTACGCATCTGATCAAAAAATATCATAGAACATGAAAAGTAGGAAACTTAATTCTCTACAAATAAGGTCTCTTAATATTTGGCCATAGCTCGCTTCGTTTCCGAGATATTTGCAGATTTATCTCAAGGGAAGGGGCCTGACGGACATATTTCGAGATATTTCTTCTTCTTGTTGTTCTTCTTCTGCACAGCTAAACTGGAAGTGGCATTTCCAGCTCGCAACAGTGCAGAGTTATCTCAAAGAAAGGGGCCACGGGGTTTCTGTATCTCTATTATGTTGGTGCGGCTTCGGAACTTTTAAATATCTTGATATATCTCGAGAACTACGCATCTGATCAAAAAATATTATAGAACATGAAAAGTAGGAAACTTAATTCTCTACAAAAAAGGTCTCTTATCATTTTCCCATAGCTGGCATCGTTTCCGAGATATTTGCAGATTTAGCTCAACGGAAGGGGCCTGACGGACATATTCCGAGGTATTTCTTCTTCTTGTTGTTCCTCTTCTGCACAGCTAAGCTGGAAGTGGCATTTGCAGCTCGCAATAGTGCAGAGTTATCTCAAAGAAAGAGGCCACGGTGTTTCTGTACCTCTATTATGTTGGTGCAGCTTCGGAACATTTAAATATCTCGATATATCTCGAAAACTACGCATCTGATCAATAAATATCATAGAACATAAATTGTAGGAAACGTAATTCTCTAGAAAAAAGGTCTCTTAACATTTTGCCATAGCTCGCTTCGTTTCCGAGATATTTGCAGATTTATCTCAAGGGAAGGGGCCTGACGGACATATTTCGAGATATTTCTTCTTCTTGTTGTTCTTCTTCTGCACAGCTAAGCTGGAAGTGGCATTTGCGGCTCGCACTAGAGCAGAGTTTTCTCAAAGAAAGGGGCCACGGTGTTTCTGTATCTCTATTATGTTGGTGCGGCTTCGGAACTTTTAAATATCTCGATATATCTCGAAAACTACGCTTCTGATCAAAAAATATCATAGAACATAAAAAGTAGGAAACTTAATTGTCTACAAAAAAGGTCACTAAACATTGTGCCATAACTCGCTTCGTTTCCGAGATATTTGCAGATTTATCTCATGGGAAGGGGCCTGACGGACATATTTCGAGATATTTCTTCTTCTTGTTGTTCTTCTTCTGCACAGCTAAGCTGGAAGTGGCATTTGCGGCTCGCACTAGTGCAGAGTTATCTCAAAGAAAGAGGCCACTGTGTTTCTGTATCTCTATTATGTTGGTGCGGCTTCGGAACTTTTAAATATCTCGATATATCTCGAAAACTACGCTTCTGATCAAAAAATATCATAGAACATAAATTGTAGGAAACATAATTCTCTCCAAAAAGGTCTCTTAACATTTTGCCATAGCTCGCTTCGTTTCCGAGATATTTGCAGATTTATCTCAAGGGAAGGCGCCTGACGGACATATTTCGAGATATTTCTTCTTCTTGTTGTTCTTCTTCTGCACAGCTAAGCTGGAAGTGGCATTTGCAGCTCGCAATAGTGCAGAGTTATCTCAAAGAAAGGGGCCACGGTGTTTCTGTATCTCTATTATGTTGGTGCGGCTTCGGAACTTTTAAATATCCTGATATATCTCGAGAACTACGCATCTGATCAAAAAATATTACAGAACATGAAAAGTAGGAAACTTAATTCTCTACAAAAAAGGTCTCTTATCATTTTCCCATAGCTGGCATCGTTTCCGAGATATTTGCAGATTTAGCTCAACGGAAGGGGCCTGACGGACATATTCCGAGGTATTTCTTCTTCTTGTTGTTCCTCTTCTGCACAGCTAAGCTGGAAGTGGCATTTGCAGCTCGCAATAGTGCAGAGTTATCTCAAAGAAAGAGGCCACGGTGTTTCTGTACCTCTATTATGTTGGTGCAGCTTCGGAACATTTAAATATCTTGATATATCTCGAGAACTACGCATCTGATCAAAAAATATCATAGAACATCAAAAGTAGGAAACTTAATTCTCTACAAATAAAGTCTCTTAACATTTTGCCATAGCTCGCTTCGTTTCCGAGATATTTGCAGATATATCTCAAGGGAAGGGGCCTGACGGACATATTTCGAGATATTTCTTCTTCTTGTTGTTCTTCTTCTGCACAGCTAAGCTGGAAGTGGCATTTGCGGCTCGCAGTAGTGCAGAGTTATCTCAAAGAAAGGGGCCACGGTGTTTCTGTATCTCTATTATGTTGGTGCGGCTTCGGAACTTTTAAATATCTCGATATATCTCGAAAACTACGCATCTGATCAATAAATATCATAGAACATAAATTGTAGGAAACGTAATTCTCTAGAAAAAAGGTCTCTTAACATTTTGCCATAGCTCGCTTCGTTTCTGAGATATTTGCAGATTTATCTCAAGGGAAGGGGCCTGACGGACATATTTCGAGATATTTCTTCTTCTTGTTGTTCTTCTTCTGCACAGCTAAGCTGGAAGTGGCATTTGCGGCCCGCACTAGAGCAGAGTTATCTCAAAGAAAGGGGCCACGGTGGTTCTGTATCTCTATTATGTTGGTGCGGCTTCGGAACTTTTAAATATCTCGATATATCTCGAAAACTACGCTTCTGATCAAAAAATATCACAGAACATAAAAAGTAGGAAACTTAATTGTCTACAAAAAAGGTCACTAAACATTGTGCCATAACTCGCTTCGTTTCCGAGATATTTGCAGATTTATCTCATGGGAAGGGGCCTGACGGACATATTTCGAGATATTTCTTCTTCTTGTTGTTCTTCTTCTGCACAGCTAAGCTGGAAGTGGCATTTGCGGCTCGCACTAGTGCAGAGTTATCTCAAAGAAAGGGGCCACTGTGTTTCTGTATCTCTATTATGTTGGTGCGGCTTCGGAACTTTTGAATATCTCGATATATCTCGAAAACTACGCTTCTGATCAAAAAATATCATAGAACATAAATTGTAGGAAACGTAATTCTCTCCAAAAAGGTCTCTTAACATTTTGCCATAGCTCGCTTCGTTTCCGAGATATTTGCAGATTTATCTCAAGGGAAGGGGCCTGACGGACATATTTCGAGATATTTCTTCTTCTTGTTGTTCTTCTTCTGCACAGCTAAGCTGGAAGTGGCATTTGCAGCTCGCAATAGTGCAGAGTTATCTCAAAGAAAGGGGCCACGGTGTTTCTGTATCTCTATTATGTTGGTGCGGCTTCGGAACTTTTAAATATCCTGATATATCTCGAGAACTACGCATCTGATCAAAAAATATCATAGAACATAAAAAGTAGGAAACTTAATTCTCTACAAAAAAGGTCTCTTAACATTTTGCCATAGCTCGCTTCGTTTCCGAGATATTTGCAGATTTATCTCAAGGGAAGGGGCCCGACGGACATATTTCGAGATATTTCTTCTTCTTGTTGTTCTTCTTCTGCACAGCTAAGCTGGAAATGGCATTTGCGGCTCGCACTAGTGCAGAGTTATCTCAAAGAAAGGGGCCACGGTGTTTCTGTATCTCTATTATGTTGGTGCGGCTCCGGAACTTTTAAATATCTCGATATATCTCGAAAACTACGCATCTGATCAAAAAATATCATAGAACATAAAAAGTAGGAAACATAATTCTCTACAAAAAAGGTCTCTTAACATTGTGCCATAGCTCGCTTCGTTTCCGAGATATTTGCAGATTCAGCTCAAAGGAACGGGCCTGACGGACATATTTCGAGATATTTCTTCTTCTTGTTGTTCTTCTTCTGCACAGCTAAGCTGGAAGTGGCATTTGCGGCTCGCACTAGTGCAGAGTTATCTCAAAGAAAGGGGCCACGGTGTTTCTGTATCTCCATTATGTTGGTGCAGCTTCGGAACATTTAAATATCTTGATATATCTCGAGAACTACGCATCTGATCAAAAAATATCATAGAACATAAAAAGTAGGAAACTTAATTCTCTACAAATAAAGTCTCTTAACATTTTGCCATAGCTCGCTTCGTTTCCGAGATATTTGCAGATTTATCTCAAGGGAAGGGGCCTGACGGACATATTTCGAGATATTTCTTCTTCTTGTTGTTCTTCCTCTGCACAGCTAAGCTGGAAGTGGCATTTGCGGCTCGCAGTAGTGCAGAGTTATCTCAAAGAAAGGGGCCACGGTGTTTCTGTATCTCTATTATGTTGGTGCGGCTTCGGAACTTTTAAATATCTCGATATATCTCGAAAACTACGCATCTGATCAATAAATATCATAGAACATAAATTGTAGGAAACGTAATTCTCTAGAAAAAAGGTCTCTTAACATTTTGCCATAGCTCGCTTCGTTTCCGAGATATTTGCAGATATATCTCAAGGGAAGGGGCCTGATGGACATATTTCGAGATATTTCTTCTTCTTGTTGTTCTTCTTCTGCACAGCTAAGCTGGAAGTGGCATTTACAGCTCGCAATAGTGCAGAGTTATCTCAAAGAAAGGGGCCACGGTGTTTCTGTATCTCTATTATGTTGGTGCGGCTTCGGAACTTTTAAATATCTTGATATATCTCGAGAACTACGCATCTGATCAAAAAATATCATAGAACATAAAAAGTAGGAACCTTAATTCTCTACAAATAAAGTCTCTTAACATTTTGCCATAGCTCGCTTCGTTTCCGAGATATTTGCAGATTTATCTCAAGGGAAGGGGCCCGACGGACATATTTCGAGATATTTCTTCTTCTTGTTGTTCTTCTTCTGCACAGCTAAGCTGGAAGTGGCATTTGCGGCTCGCACTAGTGCAGAGTTATCTCAAAGAAAGGGGCCACGGTGTTTCTGTATCTCTATTATGTTGGTGCGGCTCCGGAACTTTTAAATATCTCGATATATCTCGAAAACTACGCATCTGATCAAAAAATATCATAGAACATAAAAAGTAGGAAACATAATTCTCTACAAAAAAGGTCTCTTAACATTGTGCCATAGCTCGCTTCGTTTCCGAGATATTTGCAGATTCGGCTCAAAGGAACGGGCCTGACGGACATATTTCGAGATATTTCTTCTTCTTGTTGTTCTTCTTCTGCACAGCTAAGCTGGAAGTGGCATTTGCGGCTCGCACTAGTGCAGAGTTATCTCAAAGAAAGGGGCCACGGTGTTTCTGTATCTCCATTATGTTGGTGCGGCTTCGGAACTTTCAAATATCTTGATATATCTCGAGAACTACGCATCTGATCAAAAAATATCATAGAACATAAAAAGTAGGAAACTTAATTCTCTACAAATAAGGTCTCTCAATATTTGGCCATAGCTCGCTTCGTTTCCGAGATATTTGCAGATTTATCTGAAGGGAAGGGGCCTGACGGACATATTTCGAGATATTTCTTCTTCTGCACAGCTAAGCTGGAAGTTGCATTTGCGACTCGCACTAGAGCAGAGTTATCTCAAAGAAAGGGGCCACGGTGTTTCTGTATCTCTATTATGTTGGTGCGGCTTCGGAACTTTTAAATATCTCGATATATCTCGAAAACTACGCTTCTGATCAAAAAATATCATAGAACATAAAAAGTAGGAAACTTAATTCTCTATAAAAAAGGTCACTTAACATTGTGCCATAACTCGCTTCGTTTCCGAGATATTTGCAGATTTATCTCAAGGGAAGGGGCCTGACGGACATATTTCGAGATATTTCTTCTTCTTGTTGTTCTTCTTCTGCACAGCTAAGCTGGAAGTGGCATTTGCGGCTCGCACTAGTGCAGAGTTATCTCAAAGAAAGGGGCCACGGTGTATCTGTATCTCTATTATGTTGGTGCGGGTTCGGAACTTTTAAATATCTTGATATATCTCGAGAACTACGCATCTGATCAAAAAATATCATAGAACATAAAAAGTAGGAAACTTAATTCTCCACAAATAAAGTCTCTTAACATTTCGCCATAGCTCGCTTCGTTTCCGAGATATTTGCAGATTTATCTCAAGGGAAGGGGCCTGACGGACATATTTCGAGATATTTCTTCTTCTTGTTGTTCTTCTTCTGCACAGCTAAGCTGGAAGTGGCATTTGCAGCTCGCAATAGTGCAGAGTTATCTCAAAGAAAGGGGCCACGGTGTTTCTGTATCTCTATTATGTTGGTGCGGCTTCGGAACTTTTAAATATCTTGATATATCTCGAGAACTACGCATCTGATCAAAAAATATCATAGAACATAAAAAGTAGGAAACATAATTCTCTACAAAAAAGGTCTCTTAACATTGTGCCATAGCTCGCTTCGTTTCCGAGATATTTGCAGATTCAGCTCAAAGGAACGGGCCTGACGGACATATTTCGAGATATTTCTTCTTCTTGTTGTTCTTCTTCTGCACAGCTGAGCTGGAAGTGGCATTTGCAGCTCGCAATAGTACAGAGTTATCTCAAAGAAAGGGGCCACGGTGTTTCTGTATCTCTATTATGTTGGTGCGGCTTCGGAACTTTTAAATATCTCGATATATCTCGAAAACTACGATTCTGATCAAAAAATATCATAGAACATAACTTGTAGGAAACATAATTCTCTACAAAAAAGGTCTCTTAACATTTTGCCATAGCTCGCTTCGTTTCCGAGATATTTGCAGATATATCTCAAGGGAAGGGGCCTGACGGACATATTTCGAGATATTTCTTCTTCTTGTTGTTCTTCTTCTGCACAGCTAAACTGGAAGTGTCATTTCCAGCTCGCAATAGTGCAGAGTAATCTCAAAGAAAGGGGCCACGGTGTATCTGTATCTCTATTATGTTGGTGCGGGTTCGGAACTTTTAAATATCTTGATATATCTCGAGAACTACGCATCTGATCAAAAAATATCATAGAACATAAAAAGTAGGAAACTTAATTCTCCACAAATAAAGTCTCTGAAGATTTTGCCATAGCTCGCTTCGTTTCCGAGATATTTGCAGATTTATCTCAAGGGAAGGGGCCTGACGGACATATTTCGAGATATTTCTTCTTCTTGTTGTTCTTCTTCTGCACAGCTAAGCTGGAAGTGGCATTTGCAGCTCGCAATAGTGCAGAGTTATCTCAAAGAAAGGGGCCACGGTGTTTCTGTATCTCTATTATGTTGGTGCGGCTTCGGAACTTTTAAATATCTTGATATATCTCGAGAACTACGCATCTGATCAAAAAATATCATAGAACATAAAAAGTAGGAAACTTAATTGTCTACAAAAAAGGTCACTAAACATTGTGCCATAACTCGCTTCGTTTCCGAGATATTTGCAGATTTATCTCATGGGAAGGGGCCTGACGGACATATTTCGAGATATTTCTTCTTCTTGTTGTTCTTCTTCTGCACAGCTAAGCTGGAAGTGGCATTTGCGGCTCGCACTAGTGCAGAGTTATCTCAAAGAAAGGGGCCACTGTGTTTCTGTATCTCTATTATGTTGGTGCGGCTTCGGAACTTTTGAATATCTCGATATATCTCGAAAACTACGCTTCTGATCAAAAAATATCATAGAACATAAATTGTAGGAAACATAATTCTCTCCAAAAAGGTCTCTTAACATTTTGCCATAGCTCGCTTCGTTTCCGAGATATTTGCAGATTTATCTCAAGGGAAGGGGCCTGACGGACATATTTCGAGATATTTCTTCTTCTTGTTGTTCTTCTTCTGCACAGCTAAGCTGGAAGTGGCATTTGCAGCTCGCAATAGTGCAGAGTTATCTCAAAGAAAGGGGCCACGGTGTTTCTGTATCTCTATTATGTTGGTGCGGCTTCGGAACTTTTAAATATCCTGATATATCTCGAGAACTACGCATCTGATCAAAAAATATCATAGAACATAAAAAGTAGGAAACTTAATTCTCTACAAAAAAGGTCTCTTAACATTTTGCCATAGCTCGCTTCGTTTCCGAGATATTTGCAGATTTATCTCAAGGGAAGGGGCCCGACGGACATATTTCGAGATATTTCTTCTTCTTGTTGTTCTTCTTCTGCACAGCTAAGCTGGAAATGGCATTTGCGGCTCGCACTAGTGCAGAGTTATCTCAAAGAAAGGGGCCACGGTGTTTCTGTATCTCTATTATGTTGGTGCGGCTCCGGAACTTTTAAATATCTCGATATATCTCGAAAACTACGCATCTGATCAAAAAATATCATAGAACATAAAAAGTAGGAAACATAATTCTCTACAAAAAAGGTCTCTTAACATTGTGCCATAGCTCGCTTCGTTTCCGAGATATTTGCAGATTCAGCTCAAAGGAACGGGCCTGACGGACATATTTCGAGATATTTCTTCTTCTTGTTGTTCTTCTTCTGCACAGCTAAGCTGGAAGTGGCATTTGCGGCTCGCACTAGTGCAGAGTTATCTCAAAGAAAGGGGCCACGGTGTTTCTGTATCTCCATTATGTTGGTGCAGCTTCGGAACATTTAAATATCTTGATATATCTCGAGAACTACGCATCTGATCAAAAAATATCATAGAACATAAAAAGTAGGAAACTTAATTCTCTACAAATAAAGTCTCTTAACATTTTGCCATAGCTCGCTTCGTTTCCGAGATATTTGCAGATTTATCTCAAGGGAAGGGGCCTGACGGACATATTTCGAGATATTTCTTCTTCTTGTTGTTCTTCCTCTGCACAGCTAAGCTGGAAGTGGCATTTGCGGCTCGCAGTAGTGCAGAGTTATCTCAAAGAAAGGGGCCACGGTGTTTCTGTATCTCTATTATGTTGGTGCGGCTTCGGAACTTTTAAATATCTCGATATATCTCGAAAACTACGCATCTGATCAATAAATATCATAGAACATAAATTGTAGGAAACGTAATTCTCTAGAAAAAAGGTCTCTTAACATTTTGCCATAGCTCGCTTCGTTTCCGAGATATTTGCAGATATATCTCAAGGGAAGGGGCCTGATGGACATATTTCGAGATATTTCTTCTTCTTGTTGTTCTTCTTCTGCACAGCTAAGCTGGAAGTGGCATTTACAGCTCGCAATAGCGCAGAGTTATCTCAAAGAAAGGGGCCACGGTGTTTCTGTATCTCTATTATGTTGGTGCGGCTTCGGAACTTTTAAATATCTTGATATATCTCGAGAACTACGCATCTGATCAAAGAATATCATAGAACATAAAAAGTAGGAAACTTAATTCTCTACAAAAAAGGTCTCTAAACATTTTGCCATAGCTCGCTTCGTTTCCGAGATATTTGCAGATTTATCTCAAGGGAAGGGGCCTGGCGGACATATTTCGCGATATTTCTTCTTCTTGTTGTTCTTCTTCTGCACAGCTAAACTGGAAGTGGCATTTCCAGCTCGCAATAGTGCAGAGTTATCTCAAAGAAAGGGGCCACGGTGTTTCTGTATCTCTATTATGTTGGTGCGGCTTCGGAACTTTTAAATATCTTGATATATCTCGAGAACTACGCATCTGATCAAAAAATATCATAGAACATAAAAAGTAGGAACCTTAATTCTCTACAAATAAAGTCTCTTAACATTTTGCCATAGCTCGCTTCGTTTCCGAGATATTTGCAGATTTATCTCAAGGGAAGGGGCCCGACGGACATATTTCGAGATATTTCTTCTTCTTGTTGTTCTTCTTCTGCACAGCTAAGCTGGAAGTGGCATTTGCGGCTCGCACTAGTGCAGAGTTATCTCAAAGAAAGGGGCCACGGTGTTTCTGTATCTCTATTATGTTGGTGCGGCTCCGGAACTTTTAAATATCTCGATATATCTCGAAAACTACGCATCTGATCAAAAAATATCATAGAACATAAAAAGTAGGAAACATAATTCTCTACAAAAAAGGTCTCTTAACATTGTGCCATAGCTCGCTTCGTTTCCGAGATATTTGCAGATTCGGCTCAAAGGAACGGGCCTGACGGACATATTTCGAGATATTTCTTCTTCTTGTTGTTCTTCTTCTGCACAGCTAAGCTGGAAGTGGCATTTGCGGCTCGCACTAGTGCAGAGTTATCTCAAAGAAAGGGGCCACGGTGTTTCTGTATCTCCATTATGTTGGTGCGGCTTCGGAACTTTCAAATATCTTGATATATCTCGAGAACTACGCATCTGATCAAAAAATATCATAGAACATAAAAAGTAGGAAACTTAATTCTCTACAAATAAGGTCTCTCAATATTTGGCCATAGCTCGCTTCGTTTCCGAGATATTTGCAGATTTATCTGAAGGGAAGGGGCCTGACGGACATATTTCGAGATATTTCTTCTTCTGCACAGCTAAGCTGGAAGTTGCATTTGCGACTCGCACTAGAGCAGAGTTATCTCAAAGAAAGGGGCCACGGTGTTTCTGTATCTCTATTATGTTGGTGCGGCTTCGGAACTTTTAAATATCTCGATATATCTCGAAAACTACGCTTCTGATCAAAAAATATCATAGAACATAAAAAGTAGGAAACTTAATTCTCTATAAAAAAGGTCACTTAACATTGTGCCATAACTCGCTTCGTTTCCGAGATATTTGCAGATTTATCTCAAGGGAAGGGGCCTGACGGACATATTTCGAGATATTTCTTCTTCTTGTTGTTCTTCTTCTGCACAGCTAAGCTGGAAGTGGCATTTGCGGCTCGCACTAGTGCAGAGTTATCTCAAAGAAAGGGGCCACGGTGTATCTGTATCTCTATTATGTTGGTGCGGGTTCGGAACTTTTAAATATCTTGATATATCTCGAGAACTACGCATCTGATCAAAAAATATCATAGAACATAAAAAGTAGGAAACTTAATTCTCCACAAATAAAGTCTCTTAACATTTCGCCATAGCTCGCTTCGTTTCCGAGATATTTGCAGATTTATCTCAAGGGAAGGGGCCTGACGGACATATTTCGAGAAATTTCTTCTTCTTGTTGTTCTTCTTCTGCACAGCTAAGCTGGAAGTGGCATTTGCAGCTCGCAATAGTGCAGAGTTATCTCAAAGAAAGGGGCCACGGTGTTTCTGTATCTCTATTATGTTGGTGCGGCTTCGGAACTTTTAAATATCTTGATATATCTCGAGAACTACGCATCTGATCAAAAAATATCATAGAACATAAAAAGTAGGAAACATAATTCTCTACAAAAAAGGTCTCTTAACATTGTGCCATAGCTCGCTTCGTTTCCGAGATATTTGCAGATTCAGCTCAAAGGAACGGGCCTGACGGACATATTTCGAGATATTTCTTCTTCTTGTTGTTCTTCTTCTGCACAGCTGAGCTGGAAGTGGCATTTGCAGCTCGCAATAGTACAGAGTTATCTCAAAGAAAGGGGCCACGGTGTTTCTGTATCTCTATTATGTTGGTGCGGCTTCGGAACTTTTAAATATCTCGATATATCTCGAAAACTACGATTCTGATCAAAAAATATCATAGAACATAACTTGTAGGAAACATAATTCTCTACAAAAAAGGTCTCTTAACATTTTGCCATAGCTCGCTTCGTTTCCGAGATATTTGCAGATATATCTCAAGGGAAGGGGCCTGACGGACATATTTCGAGATATTTCTTCTTCTTGTTGTTCTTCTTCTGCACAGCTAAACTGGAAGTGTCATTTCCAGCTCGCAATAGTGCAGAGTAATCTCAAAGAAAGGGGCCACGGTGTATCTGTATCTCTATTATGTTGGTGCGGGTTCGGAACTTTTAAATATCTTGATATATCTCGAGAACTACGCATCTGATCAAAAAATATCATAGAACATAAAAAGTAGGAAACTTAATTCTCCACAAATAAAGTCTCTTAAGATTTTGCCATAGCTCGCTTCGTTTCCGAGATATTTGCAGATTTATCTCAAGGGAAGGGGCCTGACGGACATATTTCGAGATATTTCTTCTTCTTGTTGTTCTTCTTCTGCACAGCTAAGCTGGAAGTGGCATTTGCAGCTCGCAATAGTGCAGAGTTATCTCAAAGAAAGGGGCCACGGTGTTTCTGTATCTCTATTATGTTGGTGCGGCTTCGGAACTTTTAAATATCTTGATATATCTCGAGAACTACGCATCTGATCAAAAAATATCATAGAACATAAAAAGTAGAAAACTTAATTCTCTTCAAAAGAGGTCTCTTAACATTTTGCCATAGCTCGCTTCGTTTCCGAGATATATGCAGATTTATCTCAAGGGAAGGGGCCTGACGGACATATTTCGAGATATTTCTTCTTCTTGTTGTTCTTCTTCTGCACAGCTAAGCTGGAAGTGGCATTTGCAGCTCGCAATAGTGCAGAGTTATCTCAAAGAAAGAGGCCACGGTGTTTCTGTACCTCTATTATGTTGGTGCAGCTTCGGAACTTTTAAATATCTTGATATATCTCGAGAACTACGCATCTGATCAAAAAATATCATAGAACATAAAAAGTAGGAAACCTAATTTTCTACAAAAAGGGTCTCTTAAGATTTTGCCGTAGCTCGCTTCGTTTCCGAGATATTTGCAGATATATCTCAAGGGAAGGGGCCTGACGGACATATTTCGAGATATTTCTTCTTCTTGTTGTTCTTCTTCTGCACAGCTAAACTGGAAGTGGCATTTCCAGCTCGCAATAGTGCAGAGTTATCTCAAAGAAAGGGGCCACGGTGTTTCTGTATCTCTATTATGTTGGTGCGGCTTCGGAACTTTTAAATATCTTGATATATCTCGAGAACTACGCATCTGATCAAAAAATATTATAGAACATGAAAAGTAGGAAACTTAATTCTCTACAAAAAAGGTTTCTTAACATTTTCCCATAGCTGGCATCGTTTCCGAGATATTTGCAGATTTAGCTCAACGGAAGGGGCCTGACGGACATATTCCGAGATACTTCTTCTTCTTGTTGTTCCTCTTCTGCACAGCTAAGCTGGAAGTGGCATTTGCAGCTCGCACTAGTGCAGAGTTATCTCAAAGAAAGGGGCCACTGTGTTTCTGTATCTCCATTATGTTGGTGCGGCTTCGGATCTTTTAAATATCTCGATATATCTCGAAAACTACGCATCTGATCAATAAATATCATAGAACATAAAAAGTAGAAAACTTAATTCTCTACAAAAAATGTCTCTTAACATTTTGCCATAGCTCGCTTCGTTTCCGAGATATTTGCAGATTTATCTCAAGGGAAGGCATTTCTCGCTGAAAACGCACTCCCGTGCACGATTTTGCTTCGGTTTGTGTCCTTCTGCACTATATCGTACCCAAATAGCACATTTCCGTCGAGAGTTTGACGATATCAGCGACGGTTCAACAATTACAGCCCGATTTGACCCATTTCTCGCTGAAAACGCACTCCCTTGCACGATTTTGCTCCGGATGGTGTCGTTCTGCACTATATCGTACCCAAATAGCAGATTTCCGTCCAGACTTTGACGATATCAACGACGGTTCAACAATGTCAGCCCGATTTGACCCATTTCTCATTGAAAACGCACTCCCTTGCACGATTTTGCTCCGGTTTGTATTGTTCTGCATTATATCGGACCCAAATAGCACATTTCCGTCCAGAGTTTGACGATATCAGTGCCGGTTCAACAATTACAGCGCGATTTGACCCATTTCTCGCTGTAAACCCACTTCCTTGAACGATTTTGTTCCGGTTTGTGTCGTTTTGCACTATATTGGACCCAAATAGCACATTTCCGTCGAGAGTTTGACGATATCAGTGCCGGTTCAACAATTACAGCGCGATTTGACCCATTTCTCGCTGTAAACCCACTTCCTTGAACGATTTTGCTCCGGTTTGTGTCGTTCTGACCTATATCGGACCCAAATAGCACATTTCCGTCGAGATATTGACGATATCAGCGACGGTTGAGCAATTACAGCCCGATTTGGCGCATTTCTCGCTGAAAACGCACTCTCTTGCACGATTTTGCTCCTGTTTGTGGCGTTCTGCACTATATCGTACTCAAATAGCACATTTCCGTCGAGAGTTTGACGACATCAGTGACGGTTTAACAATTACAGCCCGATTTAACACATTTCTCGCCGAAAACGCACTCCCTTGCACGATTTTGCGCCGGTTTGTGTCGTTTTGCACTATATTGGACCCAAATAGCACATTTCTGTCGAGAGTTTGACGATATCAGCGGCGGTTCAACAATTAGAGCCCGATTTGACCCATTTCTCACTGAAAACGCACTCCCTTGCACGATTTTGCTCCGGTTTGTATTGTTCTGCATTATATCGGACAGAAATAGCACATTTCCGTCGAGACTTTGACGATATCAGTGCCGGTTCAACAATTACAGCCCGATTTGGCGCATTTCTCGCTGAAAACGCACTCTCTTGCACGATTTTGCACCGGTTTGTGGCGTTCTGCACTATATCGTACCCAAATAGCACATTTCCGTCGAGAGTTTGACGACATCAGTGACGGTTAAACAATTACAGCCCGATTTAACACATTTCTCGCCGAAAACGCACTCCCTTGCACGATTTTGCTCCGGTTTGTGGCGTTCTGCACTATATCGTACCCAAATAGCTCATTTCCTTTGAGGCTTTGACGCTATCAGCGACTGTTCAACAATTACACCCCGATTTGACGCATTTCCCGCTGAAATGCACTCCCGTGCACGATTTTGCTCCGGTTTGTGTTGTTCTGCACTATATCCGACCCAAACAGCACATTTCCGTCGAGACATTGACGATATCAGTGACGGTTTAACAATTACAGCCCGATTTGGCACATTTCTCGCTGAAAACGCACTCCCTTGCACGATTTTGCTCCGGTTTGTGTCGTTCTGCACTGTATCGTATCCAAATAGCACATTTCCGTCGAGAGGTTGACGATATCAGCGACGGTTCAACAATTACAGCCCGATTTGACCCATTTCTCGCTGAAAACCCACTCCCTTGCACGATTTTGCTCCGGTTTGTGTCGTTCTGACCTATATCGGACCCAAATAGCACATTTCCGTCGAGATATTGATGGTATCAGCGACGGTTGAGCAATTACAGCCCGATTTGGCGCATTTCTCGCTGAAAACGCACCCTCTTGCACGATTTTGCTCCGGTTTGTGGCGTTCTGCACTATATCGTACTCAAATACCACACTTCCGTCGAGAGTTTGACGACATCAGTGACGGTTTAACAATTACAGCCCGATTTAACACATTTCTCGCCGAAAATGCACTCCCTTGCACGATTTTGCACCGGTTTTTGTTGTTCTGCACTATATCGAACCCAGATAGCACATTCCCTTCGAGACTTTGACGATATCAGCGACGGTTCAACAATTACACCCCGATTTGACCCATTTCTCGCTGAAAAGGCACTTCCTTGCACGATTATGCACCGGTTTGTGGCGTTCTGCACTACATCGTACCCAAATAGCACATTTCCGTCGAGAGTTTGACGACATCAGTGACGGTTTAACAATTACAGCCCGATTTAACACATTTCTCGCCGAAAACGCACTTCCTTGCACGATTTTGCACCGGTTCTTGTTGTTCTGCACTATATCGAACCCAAATAGCACATTCCCTTCGAGATATTGACGATATCAGCGACGGTTGAGCAATTACAGCCCGATTTGGCGCATTTCTCGCTGAAAACGCACTCTCTTGCACGATTTTGCTCCTGTGTGGTGTTCTGCACTATATCGTACTCAAATAGCACATTTCCGTCGAGAGCTTGACGACATCAGTGACGGTTTAACAATTACAGCCCGATTTAACACATTTCTCGCCGAAAACGCACTCCCTTGCACGATTTTGCTCCGGTTTGTGTCGTTTTGCACTATGTTGGACCCAAATAGCACATTTCCGTCGAGAGTTTGACGACATCAGTGACGGTTAAACAATTACAGCCCGATTTAACACATTTCTCGGCGAAAACGCACTCCCTTGCACGATTTTGCTCCGGTTTGTGGCGTTCTGCACTATATCGTACCCAAATAGCTCATTTCCTTTGAGGCTTTGGCGATATCAGCGACGGTTCAACAATTACACCCCGATTTGACGCATTTCCCGCTGAAAACGCACTCCCGTGCACGATTTTGCTCCGGTTTGTGTTGTTCTGCACTATATCCGACCCAAACAGCACATTTCCGTCGAGACATTGACGATATCAGTGACGGTTTAACAATTACAGCCCGATTTGACACATTTCTCGCTGAAAACGCACTCCCTTGCACGATTTTGCTCCGGTTTGTGTCGTTCTGCACTGTATCGTATCCAAATAGCACATTTCCGTCGAGAGGTTGACGATATCAGCGACGGTTCAACAATTACAGCCCGATTTGACCCATTCCTCGCTGAAAACGCTCTCCCTTGCACGATTTTGCTCCGGATTGTGTCGTTCTGCACTACATCGTACCCAAATAGCACATTTCCGTCGAGAGTTTGACGACATCAGTGACGGTTTAACAATTACAGCCCGATTTCACCCATTTCTCGCTGAAAACCCACTCCCTTGCACGATTTTGCTCCGGTTTGTGTCGTTCTGACCTATATCGGACCCAAATAGCACATTTCCGTCGAGATATTGACGATATCAGCGACGGTTGAGCAATTACAGCCCGATTTGGCGCATTTCTCGCTGAAAACGCACTCTCTTGCACGATTTTGCACCGGTTTGTGGCGTTCTGCACTACATCGTACCCAAATAGCACATTTCCGTCGAGAGTTTGACGACATCAGTGACGGTTAAACAATTACAGCCCGATTTAACACATTTCTCGCCGAAAACGCACTCCCTTGCACGATTTTGCTCCGGTTTGTGGCGTTCTGCACTATATCGTACCCAAATAGCTCATTTCCTTTGAGGCTTTGACGATATCAGCGACGGTTCAACAATTACACCCCGATTTGACGCATTTCCCGCTGAAAACGCACTCCCGTGCACGATTTTGCTCCGGTTTGTGTTGTTCTGCACTATATCCGACCCAAACAGCACATTTCCGTCGAGATATTGACGATATCAGTGACGGTTTAACAATTACAGCCCGATTTGACACATTTCTCGCTGAAAACGCACTCCCTTGCACGATTTTGCTCCGGTTTGTGTCGTTCTGCACTATATCGTATCCAAATAGCACATTTCCGTCGACAGGTTGACGATATCAGCGACGGTTCAACAATTACAGCCCGATTTGACCCTTTCCTCGCTGAAAACGCTCTCCCTTGCACGATTTTGCTCCGGATTGTGTCGTTCTGCACTATATCGTACCCAAATAGCACATTTCCGTCGAGAGTTTGAAGATATCAGCGACGGTTCAACAATTACAGCCCGATTTGACCCATTTCTCGCTGAAAACGCACTCCCTTGCACGATTTTGCTCCGGTTTGTATTGTTCTGCATTATATCGGACAGAAATAGCACATTTCCGTCGAGACTTTGACGATATCAGTGCCGGTTCAACAATTACAGCCCGATTTGGCGCATTTCTCGCTGAAAACGCACTCTCTTGCACGATTTTGCTCCGGATTGTGTCGTTCTGCACTATTTGGGACCCAAGTAGCACATTCCCGTCGAGAGTTTGACGATATCAGCGACGGTTCAACAATTACAGCCCGATTTGACCCATTTCTCGCTGAAAACGCATTCCCTTGCACGATTTTGCTCCGGTTTGTGTCGTTTTGCACTATGTCGGACGCAAATAGCACATTTCCGTCGAGAGTTTGACGATATCAGTGACGGTTCAACAATTACAGCCCGATTTGACGCATTTCTCGCTGAAAACGCACTTCCTTGCACGGTTATGCTCCGGTTTGTGTCGTTCTGCACTATATCGTACCCAAATAGCACATTTCCGTCGAGAGTTTGACGATATCGTTAATGGTTTAACAATTACAGCCCGATTTGACACATTTCTCGCTGAAAACGCACTCCCTTACACGATTTTGCTCCGGTTTGTGTCGTTCTGCACTATATCGTACCCAAATAGCACATTTCCGTCGACAGTTTGACGATATCAGTGACGGTTTAAGAATTACAGCCCCATTTCACGCATTTCTCGCTGAAAACGCACTCCCTTGTACGATTTTGCTCCGGTTTGTGTCGTTATGCACTATTTGGGACGCAAGTAGCACATTCCCGTCGAGAGTTTGACGATATCAGCGACGGTTCAACAATTACAGCCCGATTTGTCCCATTTCTCGCTGAAAACGCATTCCCTTGCACGATTTTGCTCCGGATTGTGTCGTTTTGCACTATGTCGGACGCAAATAGCACATTTCCGTCGAGAGTTTGACGATATCAGTGACGGTTCAACAATTACAGCCCGATTTGACGCATTTCTCGCTGAAAACGCACTTCCTTGCACGGTTATGCTCCGGTTTGTGTCGTTCTGCACTATATCGTACCCAAATAGCACATTTCCGTCGAGAGTTTGACGATATCGTTAATGGTTTAACAATTACAGCCCGATTTGACCCATTTCTCGCTGAAAACGCACTCCCTTGCACGATTTTGCTCCGGTTTGTGTCGTTCTGCACTATATCGTACCCAAATAGCACATTTCCGTCGACAGTTTGACGATATCAGTGACGGTTTAAGAATTACAGCCCCATTTCACGCATTTCTCGCTGAAAACGCACTCCCTTGTACGATTTTGCTCCGGTTTGTGTCCTTTTGCACTATTTCGGACCCAAATAGCACATTTCCGTCCAGAGTTTGACAATATCAGTGACGGTTTAACAATTACAGCCTGATTTGACCCATTTCTCGCTGAAAACGCACTCCCTTGCACGATTTTGCACCGGTTTGTGTTGTTCTGCACTATATCGAACCCAAATAGCACATTCCCTTCGAGACAGTGACGATATTAGCGACGGTTCAACAATTACAGCCCGATTTGACCCATTTCTCGCTGAAAACGCACTCCCTTGCACGATTTTGCTCCGGATTGTGTCGTTCTGCACTATATCGGACCCAAATAGCACATTTCCGTCGAGACTTTGACGATATCAGTGACGGTTCAACAATTACAGCCCGATTTGACGCATTTCTCGCTGAAAACGTACTCCCTTGCACGATTTCGCCTCGGATTGTGTCGTTCTGCACTATATCGTACCCAAATAGCAGATTTCCGTCGTAAGTTTGACGATAGCAGCGACGGTTCAACAATTACAGCCCGATTTGACACATTTCTCGCTGAAAACGCACTCCCTTGCACGATTTTGCTCCAGTTTATGTCGCTTTGCACTATTTCGGACCCAAGTAGCACATTCCCGTCGAGAGTGTGACGATATCCGCGACGGTTCACAATTACAGCCCGATTTGACCCAGCTTTCGCTGAAAACGCACTCCCTTGCACGATTTTGCTCCGGATTGTGTCGTTCTGCACTATATCGTACCCAAATAGCAGATTTCCGTCGTAAGTTTGACGATAGCAGCGACGGTTGAGCAATTACAGCCCGATTTGACCCATTTCCCGCTGAAAACGCACTCCCTTGCATGATTTTGCTCCGGTATGTGCCGTTCTGCACTATATCGGACCCAAATAGCACATTTGCTTCGAGAGTTTGACGATATCAGCGACGGTTCAACAATTACAGCCCGATATGACACACTTCTCGCTGTAAACGCACTTCCTTGCACGATTTAGCTTCGGTTTGTCTCGTTCTGCACTATATCGGACACAAATAGGACATTTCCGTCGAGACTTTGTCCATATCAGCGACGGTTCAACAATTACAGCCCGATTTGGCCCATTTGTCGCTGAAAACGCACTCCCTTGCACGATTTCGCTCCGGATTGTGTCGTTCTGCACTATATCGTACCCAAATAGCAGACTTCCGTCGAGAGTTTGACGATATTAGCGACGGTTCAACAATTACAGCCCGATTTGACACGTTCCCCGCTGAAAACGCACTCCCTTGTACGATTTTGCTCCGATTTGTGTCGTACTGCACTATATCGTACCCAAATAGCACTTTTCCGTCGAGAAATGACGATATCAGTGACGGTTTAACAATTACAGCCCGATTTGACCCATTTCTCGCTGAAAACGCACTTCCTTGCACGATTTTGCTCCGGTTTGTGTTGTTCTGTACTATATCGGACCCAAATAGCAAATTTTCGTCGAGACTTTGACGATATCAGCGACGGTTGAGCAATTACAGCCCGATTTGACCCATTTCTCGCTGAAAACGCACTCCCTTGCACGATTTTGCTCCGGTTTGTGTCGTTCTGCACTATATCGTACCCAAATAGCACATTTCCGTCGAGAGTTTGAAGATATCAGCGACGGTTCAACAATTACAGCCCGATTTGACCCATTTCTCGCTGAAAACGCACTTCCTTGCACGATTATGCACCGGTTTGTGGCGTTCTGCACTACATCGTACCCAAATAGCACATTTCCGTCGAGAGTTTGACGACATCAGTGACGGTTTAACAATTACAGCCCGATTTAACACATTTCTCGCTGAAAACGCAATCCCTTGCACGATTTTGCTCCGGTTTGTGTCGTTCTGACCTATATCGGGCCCAAATAGCACATTTCCGTCGGGATATTGACGATATCAGCGACGGTTGAGCAATTACAGCCCGATTTGGCACATTTCTCGCTGAAAACGCACTCTCTTGCACAATTTTGCTCCTGTTTGTGGAGTTCTGCACTATATCGTACTCAACTAGCACATTTCCGTCGAGAGTTTGACGACATCAGTGACGGTTTAACAATTACAGCCCGATTTAACACATTTCTCGCCGAAAACGCACTCCCTTGCACGATTTTGCTCCGGTTGGTGTCGTTTTGCACTATATTGGACCCAAATAGCACATTTCCGTCGAGAGTTTGACGATATCAGCGGCGGTTCAACAATTACAGCCCGATTTGACCCATTTCTCACTGAAAACGCACTCCCTTGCACGATTTTGCTCCGGTTTGTATTGTTCTGCATTATATCGGACAGAAATAGCACATTTCCGTCGAGAGTTTGACGACATCAGTGACGGTTTAACAATTACAGCCCGATTTAACACATTTCTCGCCGAAAACGCACTCCCTTGCACGATTTTACTCCGGTTTGTGGCGTTCTGCACTATATCGTACCCAAATAGCTCATTTCCTTCGAGGCTTTGACGATATCAGCGACGGTTCAACAATTACACCCCGATTTGACACATTTCTCGCTGGAAATGCACTCCTTGCACGATTTTGCTCCGGTTTGTATTGTTCTGCATTATATCGGACCCAAATAGCACATTTCCGTCGAGATATTGACGATATCAGCGACGGTTGAGCAATTACAGCCCGATTTGGCGCAGTTCTCGCTGAAAACGCACTCCCTTGCACGATTTTGCTCCGGTTTGTGTCGTTTTGCACTATGTCGGACGCAAATAGCACATTTCCGTCGAGAGTTTGACGATATCAGTGACGGTTCAACAATTACAGCCCGATTTGACCCACTTCTCGCTGAAAACGCACTTCTTTGCACGATTATGCACCGGTTTGTGGCGTTCTGCACTATGTCGTACCCAAATAGCACATTTCCGTCGAGAGTTTGACGACATCAGTGACGGTTTAACAATTACAGCCCGATTTAACACATTTCTCGCCGAAAACTCACTCCTTTGCACGATTTTGCTCCGGTTTGTATTGTTCTGCATTATATCGGACCCAAACAGCACATTTCCGTCGAGACTTTGACGATATCAGTGCCGGTTCAACAATTACAGCCCGATTTGGCGCATTTCTCGCTGAAAACGCACTCCCTTGCACGATGTTGCTCCGGTCTGTGTCGTTCTGCACTATATCGGACCCAAGTAGCACATTTCCGTCGACAGTTTGACGATATCAGCGACGGTTCAACAATTACACCCCGATTTGACGCATTTCCCGCTGAAAACGCACTCCCGTGCACGATTTTGCTCCGGTCTGTGTTGTTCTGCACTATATCCGACCCAAACAGCACATTTCCGTCGAGACATTGTCGATATCAGTGACGGTTTAACAATTACAGCCCGATTTGACACATTTCTCGCTGAAAACGCACTCCCTTGCACGATTTTGCTCCGGTTTGTGTCGTTCTGCACTATATCGTATCCAAATAGCACATTTCCTTCGAGAGGTTGACGATATCAGCGACGGTTCAACAATTACAGCCCGATTTGACCCATTCCTCGCTGAAAACGCTCTCCCTTGCACGATTTTGCTCCGGATTGTGTCGTTCTGCACTATATCGTACCCAAATAGCACATTTCCGTCGAGAGTTTGAAGATATCAGCGACGGTTCAACAATTACAGCCCGATTTGACCCATTTCTCGCTGAAAACGCACTTCCTTGCACGATTATGCACCGGTTTGTGGCGTTCTGCACTACATCGTACCCAAATAGCACATTTCCGTCGAGAGTTTGACGACATCAGTGACGGTTTAACAATTACAGCCCGATTTGACACATTTCTCGCTGAAAACCCACTCCCTTGCACGATTTTGCTCCGGTTTGTGTCGTTCTGATCTATATCGGACCCAAATAGCACATTTCCGTCGAGATATTGACGATATCAGCGACGGTTGAGCAATTACAGCCCGATTTGGCGCATTTCTCGCTGAAAACGCACCCTCTTGCACGATTTTGCTCCGGTTTGTGGCGTTCTGCACTATATCGTACTCAAATAGCACATTTCCGTCGAGAGTTTGACAACATCAGTGACGGTTTAACAATTACAGCCCGATTTAACACATTTCTCGCCGAAAACGCACTCCCTTGCACGATTTTGCTCCGGTTTGTGGCGTTCTGCACTATATCGTACCCAAATAGCACTTTTCCGTCGAGAGTTTGACGATATCAGTGACGGTTTAACAATTACAGACCGATTTAACACACTTCTCGCCGAAAACGCACTCCCTTGCACGGTTTTGCTCCGGTTTGTGTCGTTCTGCACTATATCGTACTCAAATAGCACATTTCCGTCGAGAGTTTGACGACATCAGTGACGGTTTAACAATTACAGCCCGATTTAACACATTTCTCGCCGAAAACGCACTCCCTTGCACGATTTTGCTCCGGTTTGTGTCGTTTTGCACTATATCGGACCCAAATAGCACATTTCCGTCGAGAGTTTGACGATATCAGCGGCGGTTCAACAATTACAGCCCGATTTGACCCATTTCTCACTGAAAACGCACTCCCTTGCACGATTTTGCTCCGGATTGTGTCGTTCTGCACTATATCGGACCCAAATAGCACATTTCCGTCGAGACTTTGACGATATCAGTGACGGTTCAACAATTACAGCCCGATTTGACGCATTTCTCGCTGAAAACGTGCTCCCTTGCACGATTTCGCCTCGGATTGTGTCGTTCTGCACTATATCGTACCCAAATAGCAGATTTCCGTCGTAAGTTTGACGATAGCAGCGACGGTTCAACAATTACAGCCCGATTTGACACATTTCTCGCTGAAAACGCACTCCCTTGCACGATTTTGCTCCAGTTTGTGTCGCTTTGCACTATTTCGGACCCAAGTAGCACATTCCCGTCGAGAGTGTGACGATATCCGCGACGGTTCACAATTACAGCCCGATTTGACCCAGCTTTCGCTGAAAACGCACTCCCTTGCACGATTTTGCTCCGGATTGTGTCGTTCTGCACTATATCGTACCCAAATAGCAGATTTCCGTCGTAAGTTTCACGATAGCAGCGACGGTTGAGCAATTACAGCCCGATTTGACCCATTTCCCGCTGAAAACGCACTCCCTTGCATGATTTTGCTCCGGTATGTGCCGTTCTGCACTATATCGGACCCAAATAGCACATTTCCTTCGAGAGTTTGACGATATCAGCGACGGTTCAACAATTACAGCCCGATATGACACACTTCTCGCTATAAACGCACTTCCTTGCACGATTTAGCTTCGGTTTGTCTCGTTCTGCACTATATCGGACACAAATAGGACATTTCCGCCGAGACTTTGTCCATATCAGCGACGGTTCAACAATTACAGCCCGATTTGGCCCATTTGTCGCTGAAAACGCACTCCCTTGCACGATTTCGCTCCGGATTGTGTCGTTCTGCACTATATCGTACCCAAATAGCAGACTTCCGTCGAGAGTTTGACGATATTAGCGACGGTTCAACAATTACAGCCCGATTTGACACGTTCCCCGCTGAAAACGCACTCCCTTGTACGATTTTGCTCCGATTTGTGTCGTACTGCACTATATCGTACCCAAATAGCACTTTTCCGTCGAGAAATGACGATATCAGTGACGGTTTAACAATTACAGCCCGATTTGACCCATTTCTCGCTGAAAACGCACTTCCTTGCACGATTTTGCTCCGGTTTGTGTTGTTCTGTACTATATCGGACCCAAATAGCAAATTTTCGTCGAGACTTTGACGATATCAGCGACGGTTGAGCAATTACAGCCCGATTTGGCCCATTCCTCGCTGAAAACGCATTCCCTTGCACGATTTTGCTCCGGTATGTGTCGTTCTGCACTATATCGGACGCAAATATCACATTTCCGTTGAGAGTTCGAGTATATCAGCGACGGTTCGACAATTACAGCCCGATTTAACACATTTCTCACTGAAAACGCACTCCCTTGCACGATTTTGCTCCGGATTGTGTCGTTCTGCACTATATCGGACCCAAATAGCACATTTCCGTCGAGACTTTGACGATATCAGTGACGGTTCAACAATTACAGCCCGATTTGACGCATTTCTCGCTGAAAACGTGCTCCCTTGCACGATTTCGCCTCGGATTGTGTCGTTCTGCACTATATCGTACCCAAATAGCAGATTTCCGTCGTAAGTTTGACGATAGCAGCGACGGTTCAACAATTACAGCCCGATTTGACACATTTCTCGCTGAAAACGCACTCCCTTGCACGATTTTGCTCCAGTTTGTGTCGCTTTGCACTATTTCGGACCCAAGTAGCACATTCCCGTCGAGAGTGTGACGATATCCGCGACGGTTCACAATTACAGCCCGATTTGACCCAGCTTTCGCTGAAAACGCACTCCCTTGCACGATTTTGCTCCGGATTGTGTCGTTCTGCACTATATCGTACCCAAATAGCAGATTTCCGTCGTAAGTTTGACGATAGCAGCGACGGTTGAGCAATTACAGCCCGATTTGACCCATTTCCCGCTGAAAACGCACTCCCTTGCACGATTTTGCTCCGGATTGTGTCGTTCTGCACTATATCGTACCCAAATAGCAGATTTCCGTCGTAAGTTTGACGATAGCAGCGACGGTTGAGCAATTACAGCCCGATTTGACCCATTTCCCGCTGAAAACGCACTCCCTTGCATGATTTTGCTCCGGTATGTGCCGTTCTGCACTATATCGGACCCAAATAGCACATTTCCTTCGAGAGTTTGACGATATCAGCGACGGTTCAACAATTACAGCCCGATATGACACACTTCTCGCTATAAACGCACTTCCTTGCACGATTTAGCTTCGGTTTGTCTCGTTCTGCACTATATCGGACACAAATAGGACATTTCCGCCGAGACTTTGTCCATATCAGCGACGGTTCAACAATTACAGCCCGATTTGGCCCATTTGTCGCTGAAAACGCACTCCCTTGCACGATTTCGCTCCGGATTGTGTCGTTCTGCACTATATCGTACCCAAATAGCAGACTTCCGTCGAGAGTTTGACGATATTAGCGACGGTTCAACAATTACAGCCCGATTTGACACGTTCCCCGCTGAAAACGCACTCCCTTGTACGATTTTGCTCCGATTTGTGTCGTACTGCACTATATCGTACCCAAATAGCACTTTTCCGCCGAGAAATGACGATATCAGTGACGGTTTAACAATTACAGCCCGATTTGACCCATTTCTCGCTGAAAACGCACTTCCTTGCACGATTTTGCTCCGGTTTGTGTTGTTCTGTACTATATCGGACCCAAATAGCAAATTTTCGTCGAGACTTTGATGATATCAGCGACGGTTGAGCAATTACAGCCCGATTTGGCCCATTCCTCGCTGAAAACGCATTCCCTTGCACGATTTTGCTCCGGTATGTGTCGTTCTGCACTATATCGGACGCAAATATCACATTTCCGTTGAGAGTTCGAGTATATCAGCGACGGTTCGACAATTACAGCCCGATTTAACACATTTCTCACTGAAAACGCACTCCTTGCACGATTTTGCTCCGGATTGTGTCGTTCTGCACTATATCGGACCCAAATAGCACATTTCCGTCGAGACTTTGACGATATCAGTGACGGTTCAACAATTACAGCCCGATTTGACGCATTTCTCGCTGAAAACGTGCTCCCTTGCACGATTTCGCCTCGGATTGTGTCGTTCTGCACTATATCGTACCCAAATAGCAGATTTCCGTCGTAAGTTTGACGATAGCAGCGACGGTTCAACAATTACAGCCCGATTTGACACATTTCTCGCTGAAAACGCACTCCCTTGCACGATTTTTGCTCCAGTTTGTGTCGCTTTGCACTATTTCGGACCCAAGTAGCACATTCCCGTCGAGAGTGTGACGATATCCGCGACGGTTCACAATTACAGCCCGATTTGACCCAGCTTTCGCTGAAAACGCACTCCCTTGCACGATTTTGCTCCGGATTGTGTCGTTCTGCACTATATCGTACCCAAATAGCAGATTTCCGTCGTAAGTTTGACGATAGCAGCGACGGTTGAGCAATTACAGCCCGATTTGACCCATTTCCCGCTGAAAACGCACTCCCTTGCATGATTTTGCTCCGGTATGTGCCGTTCTGCACTATATCGGACCCAAATAGCACATTTCCTTCGAGAGTTTGACGATATCAGCGACGGTTCAACAATTACAGCCCGATATGACACACTTCTCGCTGTAAACGCACTTCCTTGCACGATTTAGCTTCGGTTTGTCTCGTTCTGCACTATATCGGACACAAATAGGACATTTCCGTCGAGACTTTGTCCATATCAGCGACGGTTCAACAATTACAGCCCGATTTGGCCCATTTGTCGCTGAAAACGCACTCCCTTGCACGATTTCGCTCCGGATTGTGTCGTTCTGCACTATATCGTACCCAAATAGCAGACTTCCGTCGAGAGTTTGACGATATTAGCGACGGTTCAACAATTACAGCCCGATTTGACACGTTCCCCGCTGAAAACGCACTCCCTTGTACGATTTTGCTCCGATTTGTGTCGTACTGCACTATATCGTACCCAAATAGCACTTTTCGTCGAGAAATGACGATATCAGTGACGGTTTAACAATTACAGCCCGATTTGACCCATTTCTCGCTGAAAACGCACTTCCTTGCACGATTTTGCTCGGTTTGTGTTGTTCTGTACTATATCGGACCCAAATAGCAAATTTTCGTCGAGACTTTGACGATATCAGCGACGGTTGAGCAATTACAGCCCGATTTGGCCCATTCCTCGCTGAAAACGCATTCCCTTGCACGATTTTGCTCCGGTATGTGTCGTTCTGCACTATATCGGACGCAAATATCACATTTCCGTTGAGAGTTCGACGATATCAGCGACGGTTCGACAATTACAGCCCGATTTAACACATTTCTCGCCGAAAACGCACTCCCTTGCACGATTTTGCTTCGGATTGTGAAGTTCTGCAGTATATCGTACACAAATAGCACATTTCCGTCGAGAGTTTGACGACATCAGTGACGGTTTAACAATTACAGCCCGATTTAACACATTTCTCGCCGAAAACGCACGCCCTTGCACGATTTTGCTCCGGTTTGTGTCGTTTTGCACTATATCGGACCCATATAGCACATTTCCGTCTTGAGTTTGACGATATCAGTGACGGTTTAACAATTACAGCCCGATCTGTCTCATTTGACGCTGTAAACGCACTTCCTTGAAGGATTTTGCTCCGGTTTGTGTCGTTCTGACCGATATCGGACCCAAATAGCACATTTCCTTCGAGACATTGACGATATCAGCGACGGTTCAACAATTACAGCCCGATTTGACGCATTTCTCGCTGAAAACGCACTTCCTTGCACGATTATGCTCCGGTTTTTGTCGTTCTGCACTATATCGTACCCAAATAGCACATATCCGTCGAGAGTTTGACGATATCGTTAATGGTTTAACAATTACAGCCCGATTTGACCCATTTCTCGCTGAAAACGCACTCCCTTGCACGATTTTGCTCCGGTTTGTGTCGTTCTGCACTATATCGTACCCAAATAGCACATTTCCGTCGAGAGTTTGAAGATATCAGCGACGGTTCAACAATTACAGCCCGATTTGACCCATTTCTCGCTGAAAACGCACTTCCTTGCACGATTATGCACCGGTTTGTGGCGTTCTGCACTACATCGTACCCAAATAGCACATTTCCGTCGAGAGTTTGACGACATCAGTGACGGTTTAACAATTACAGCCCGATTTAACACATTTCTCGCTGAAAACGCAATCCCTTGCACGATTTTGCTCCGGTTTGTGTCGTTCTGACCTATATCGGGCCAAATAGCACATTTCCGTCGGGATATTGACGATATCAGCGACGGTTGAGCAATTACAGCCCGATTTGGCACATTTCTCGCTGAAAACGCACTCTCTTGCACACAATTTGCTCCTGTTTGTGGAGTTCTGCACTATATCGTACTCAAATAGCACATTTCCGTCGAGAGTTTGACGACATCAGTGACGGTTTAACAATTACAGCCCGATTTAACACATTTCTCGCCGAAAACGCACTCCCTTGCACGATTTTGCTCCGGTTGGTGTCGTTTTGCACTGTATTGGACCCAAATAGCACATTTCCGTCGAGAGTTTGACGATATCAGCGGCGGTTCAACAATTACAGCCCGATTTGACCCATTTCTCACTGAAAACGCACTCCCTTGCACGATTTTGCTCCGGTTTGTATTGTTCTGCATTATATCGGACAGAAATAGCACATTTCCGTCGAGAGTTTGACGACATCAGTGACGGTTTAACAATTACAGCCCGATTTAACACATTTCTCGCCGAAAACGCACTCCCTTGCACGATTTTACTCCGGTTTGTGGCGTTCTGCACTATATCGTACCCAAATAGCTCATTTCCTTCGAGGCTTTGACGATATCAGCGACGGTTCAACAATTACACCCCGATTTGACACTTTTCTCGCTGGAAATGCACTCCCTTGCACGATTTTGCTCCGGTTTGTATTGTTCTGCATTATATCGGACCCAAATAGCACATTTCCGTCGAGATATTGACGATATCAGCGACGGTTGAGCAATTACAGCCCGATTTGGCGCAGTTCTCGCTGAAAACGCACTCCCTTGCACGATTTTGCTCCGGTTTGTGTCGTTTTGCACTATGTCGGACGCAAATAGCACATTTCCGTCGAGAGTTTGACGATATCAGTGACGGTTCAACAATTACAGCCCGATTTGACCCACTTCTCGCTGAAAACGCACTTCTTTGCACGATTATGCACCGGTTTGTGGCGTTCTGCACTATGTCGTACCCAAATAGCACATTTCCGTCGAGAGTTTGACGACATCAGTGACGGTTTAACAATTACAGCCCGATTTAACACATTTCTCGCCGAAAACTCACTCCTTTGCACGATTTTGCTCCGGTTTGTATTGTTCTGCATTATATCGGACCCAAACAGCACATTTCCGTCGAGACTTTGACGATATCAGTGCCGGTTCAACAATTACAGCCCGATTTGGCGCATTTCTCGCTGAAAACGCACTCCCTTGCACGATTTTGCTCCGGTTTGTGTCGTTCTGCACTATATCGGACCCAAGTAGCACATTTCCGTCGACAGTTTGACGATATCAGCGACGGTTCAACAATTACACCCCGATTTGACGCATTTCCCGCTGAAAACGCACTCCCGTGCACGATTTTGCTCCGGTCTGTGTTGTTCTGCACTA